>NC_141135.1:138894478-139066978 GCF_053477565.2 Lygodium microphyllum | reverse complement strand
ATTAGTGAAATTATGCTTTCATGCCATTCAAAAATGCATTTGGATCATATGTATGCTTGTCACTGCTGATCATGTTGGATATACTCTTCTTTGAGCTTTGAGATTTGATTTAATCTATATTTGGTAGAGGTTGAGGTTGCATGGTCAGTGATCTACTATTTATGGGCTTTGATACTCATGTCATTTATAAGATCTTAGATGTATTACTTGGTATCTTTGGGCTTTCAGATGTTATGATATACATGTATTGAGCTTTCTTTGCTCTTGGATACTCCAATTTTCTTTTAGCGGGAATACTTTCAAATTTTACTATGGATCTTGGATTTTTTAGAGATTGTAGGATCTCCTATGTATGCTCGTTGTTGGTTTATGCAGACATTGTCTTTGCAATTATTGATCATTGGTGGCTAATCTTCATTTGATATTCGATTATCTAGTACTTTCTCCTATCATCATAGAGACGGATTATTGATTATGGATACATGCCTTGTTATGTGTATTGAGCTTCATTGTTCATGAGTAGTGAGCTGGTTATAGCTTGGTAGATCTCATTGTTGCTTGGAGATCTCCTATGCATAGTCAGCTCATGTACTTGGTTACCCCTTTGTTTGAGGTGTATCTATGTATTTGACACTTTTGGTTCTCTGACAATATTTGGTACTTGGAGTTATATGCTCTTCATTAGTCACTGCTAGTTGCATTGGAAGTCTTGTTCCTATCTAGACGCTCTAGTCGTGGGAGCATTTTATCTTGGACATTTTCCCACAGTTGACCTCTCATTTACTGCAATTTTATGGATAGAACTATTGTAATTTAGCTTTGAGCTATTTTCTTGGGGATAGATAGTTGTTGCAATACATTGCCTTGTACTCCTTCTCTTTATAAACTTTTGGTTCACTTTTGGGATTGTTTTACTGAAATAACAACAACCCATACTTTGTTTATTTTGCAATCATTAGGGAATGTGCTTCTAGTAATTCCGAGGATAGTGCTATCTTTAACATTAGCAAGTTAGATGCATCTTTCTTGGATATGGTGATGCAAGTGAAATGTGCTTTTGTCTTTAGGATCCATAGGCTCAAAAAGTTATCCACATCCATGATGTTGTATTTCATGAGGATAAGATTCATAAGAAGCATGACCAAGTGATTGAAATATGCAGGATGATCTTTTAGGAGGAACCTCCTATTATTGTATAGCTAGCCTTTGTTAGATAGCCTAAGTTTTTATTGATGCTCTAGTGGCCCCCAGGATCCACATGTTATAAAAGATCATGTTGATGATCGACAAAGAAGATAGGATGTACTAGCTCCACATTCCATTTTGCAACGCTCTACTAGAGCTTTATGTCCTCCTCATTGTTAGGAATCCTCTGTGTGTTATGTTATGGTGACAAATTTTTATGATCCCCTTGCTTATGAGGAGGCTATGCAAAGAGGTGACAGTTATTGTTAGAAGAGGGCTATGCAATTTGAGTTTGACACATTGTAGAAAAAGCATACATGGGATTTGGTTTCCTTGCCTAGTGGAAAACATGCATTGCCATATAAGTTGATGCATAACGTGAAGAACATCCCAGTCACCCTAACCTAGAACATAATGCTCATTTGGTTGCAAAGGGTTTTAAATAGGAAGAGGGAGTTGACTTTGATTAGATATTCTCTCATGTGGTCAAAATGACTACCCTTCTCTTGATTTTGACCTTGAATGCACATTAGATCTCAAATGGATGTTAAATTGGCTTTTCTAGGTAGGGATCTACATGAGGATATCTATATGCATAGCAGCCTAAGGGCTTTGTGGAAAGGGCATCGAACACCTAGTGTGCAAGTTGAGGAAAACTCTTTATGGACTTAAGAAAGTACCTAGGTAATGGTAATGGTATCGTAAGTTTGCTACCTTTCTACATTCACAATCTTACTCTTGTAGTGCTATGGATCCATGTCTTTACATGAAGAAGGCTTGTGATCGTAGTTGTATTATTTTGGTACTCTATATTGATGATATGTTGATTACTATGAGTGCTCATAATAAGTTAGATACTTTGAAGACTTAACTAAAGAGGATATTTGATATGAAAGACATGGGGCATTCTTTTTCCATACTTTGTATGCACATTACACACACTTGCTCCTCTAAGGGACTCCTCTACTTGTCCATAAGGAGTACATCCATAGGATACTTGAGCAATTCCATATGCAAGGTAACAAGCCCTTTGGCACCCCTTTACCTTCCCATGTGAAGGTCAATCATGTGGATTATCCATAGTTAGTTTCTGAGAGGGTCAAGATGGCCAAGTTTTCATATGCATCCGTAGTGAGTAGCTTTATGTACCACATGATAGCCACTAGACTTGGCATAGCATTTGCAGTGAGAGTTGTGGCTCGTTACATGGCAACACCTGGCTAATGATATCAAGATGCCATGAAGGGTATCATGAGAAGCCTTAAGGGCATCACAAATGTGTGCATTTGCTATAGCAACCAAGATACTAGAGTTGTGGGCTACACTGACTCAGATTATGTACAATACACAAATAGTAGGAAGTTCACCTCTGGCTATGTCTTCACCTTTGCTAGAGGTGTTATTTCTTGGATATCTAGGGTGCAAAAATGCATTGCCTTATCTACTACTGAGGCTGAGTACATTGTAGCCACTCAAGCTTGTAACGAGGCTCTATGGTTAGGCCGTCTAGTTGCAAACCTTGGTATTACTTCTACTTTGCATTCGAATTCTAAGTCCCGTCTAGTTATTACATAATCTGATATTTCATGTGAAGACCAAGCATATTGAGGTGCATTATCACTTCATTAGAGAGATAATTGAGGACAATCACATAGAGCTTGTTCAGATCTCCACAAACAACAATCCTACTGATCTAGGCACTAAAAGTCTCCCAATAGAATGTTATGCCTTCCTTAGAAAGATGATGGGCATAGGATGAGATCATATCTTTTCTCATCTAGCTATACTCATATGTACATATTGTTATTCTTTTTCTTCACTCTAGGTATATTCTCATTTAACTCTATGTACATATGAGTACATGTAGTTGTACTCTTATATTTATGTGTGTGTGTGTGTGTGTGTGTGTGTGTGTGTGTGTGTTCTCCTCACTCCAAGCACATTCATCTTTAAGTGGGAGGGAGGTTGTTGGGGGTAAAGGCTACTAGTACTTAGCCACCTATATTTACCTTGTACTAAGTGTCCACATGCCTATACATTGTAGGTGGCAACTGCCCACCATTAGTGTTATCTTTATTCTTTATTCTTTACAATGATAGAATAATAAAGGGAAGGTAGGTCAGACATTGTGACTATTGGAGTTTCCACATATTGGTCTTGCTCTCCGAGTTCAAACATCCATAGAATAAATGGAAGGCATGTCACAAAGTGTGACTATTAGAGTTTCCACACATCAGTCTTGCTCTCTTGAGTTCTAACCTCCATAGCCATTGCTCTTTCTTTTGCTTGTGCTCACCCCTTTCACTTTTTAATGGAAGAATCAAGATAGCATAAAATAACTACTTGATTTTAGGGATCCTTGTAGATACCTCAAATTTTAGTAGACAGAAAATAGTTTGGTTGCCTTCCAAAGAATTTTCATGAGAAGCATCTCCTCCGATGATAGAACCTAGTCCGTACATAGCCAATTAGTTAGATTTTATTTACATGTAGCAAAACAATGAAGTGATTGTTTAGTTTTCTATAAGAAACTCATTACTTTAAGCCTATAGCTAAAAAGTGTGTTATAATTAATAGTTGCTCTTTTCCTTATGAGAAGTCAGTAAAATGAATAGTACATTATGAATCTTTAGGCAATTGTACTTGCTAGAAAGAGAACTAGGGTTAAGATGACCTTGACATTATTTTCATGGATTATACCTGAAGAAATCCTACTAATTTTTGGATCCATTGATATTCTTCCACAAAATAATTTTTATACTTGACTAAATACGTATGATACTAATTTCATGTTCTAGTTGTCGTCTAGCCATGATCAAGGATTACTTCAAATACTAGAATATTAATATATTTCTCTAACAAAGGAGGGTCATCGACACTAAGAGTAACTGGAGATGTTCCCTTAAATTGTTTCAACAAACTAATGTGAAAAGGATTATGAATGTGCCAATAAAGAGGAATGCCCAATTTAGAAGCATTCTCATTAAACTTGTGGACAATTTGGAATGGGCCATAATACCTTGGTGCTAACTTAATTTTTGGATGTTGTTCAATGGATTTTAGCATCCTCTTTTCAACTCTCAATGATACTAAATCATTTTCTTGAAATTGAATAGCCTTATGCTTCATATTAGCTTGACATGTATACTCAATTGGATTGCTTAATCTTTTTGGTAATGTCCTCTAAAAAAATTTAATAGTAAGTGACCAAAGTTTCATCAACTTGAATATTAGTAGCAACGGTTGTCATGGGAATAGGCAATTTCTTTCCATATACTACCTTAAAAGGAGCTCGACCAGTAGAATGTGAGGTGTTATTTTAAGAAAATTGGAGGATAGCAAATGTTGGTCCTAATTATTTGGTCGGCCAATTGTTTAAGATCTAAGAGATCAAGAATAGTACTATTCATAGCTTAAGTCTGACTATTATTCTTAGGGTGAAAAGCTTATATAAAATCCATCTTAGAAACCAAAATTTTAAATAAAGCTACCCAACAAGATTAAAATATCAACCATCATAATCAAATAGGATTACCCTTAGAAAACCCATGTTAAGAAAATATAGAATTAATGAAGAGTTTGGTAGACTATGAGACAGACAATTTCCTTTTGCAAGGAATAAAATATGCCTATTTACTAAATATATCCACAATTGTCTAATTTATATTATGGTGTTTAGACATTGTGGAAAGACCACTTAATAAAGTTTATTGAAATTTGTTCCCATGGATAATTAGGTACACATAAGGGCATAAACAAACCATATGATTTTTCATGGTGATATTTTATATGTTGGCACACAATGCATTCAAATGTAAACTTTGTTATATCATGTTTCATGGAAAGCCAATAAAAATATTCTTTACATGTATCTATCATGGATTAGATATTTATATGTCACATATAAGCAAGTGTATGCATTTTAGTCATGGCAATATTTCTAAAAGGTACAATAACACAAAACTTTCTTTAATAATACAAGAACCTATTTACATATGAGTAATTAAAAAATGGTGTTAGTATTTTAAAATATCTGCCAAATAAAAGAGAAATCAAGATCTGAAGCATATGTAGAAAGCATAAAATCAAACGTTTGATTTTCAATGGTAGAAACATGATTTGAATATAGATTTTTATTCTATCAAATCTAAGTAGGTGATATGATGCAATAAAATCCATCAACCTACGACTTAATGAAGTATTCCATAAGCAAAAGACACATTTGGGATCCTCATAGGAAGTATTTATTGATAAGTCAAAGAATTCATGGGTAGGGCTTCTTTGTGGCACTTCATCATTCTCACTAAGGGGAATAGGCTCCTCTCTCACTGCTTCTTTCCCTTTGCCTACCAGTGTGCTAGCATTGAGGTGGTGCTTGCCTACACATTATCTATTTACAAGGCTTGATCTTTCTTCTCCTAAATTTGATCTTTGTAGATCATCTTGAGGAGATAGGGGTAATAGTTGGAAGCGTGGATCCATTAGGCTAGCATGGAATCAATTCACTGATTCATCCCAAGTTCATGCACCTCTACCCTGAAGAACTCTTGTAGCTCCTACAAGACACAAGGAGTGATTGGCATGGACCCATAGAGATAAGTGGCCACTGCCACTTGTCCACATAAGAATATGGAATTTGTTTGCATTCAACTCTACAATTAACGCACATTCAATACATTTTATTTTTCTTTTCTATCAACAATACAGCTCCAAAACAAGTGCACCAAAAGAAGAAAAACTAGGATTAATTGAACATTTACTTAATAATTCAATCACTTATCTTTGGATTTTTTATTTATGCAAAGGACTGTGAGTATATGGAGTGTAGTGAAGTAACACCAAGAAAAAAATCAATTTTATGATCTAATTCTCCTCATGATGGTGGCAACTCAAGTGGGTAATCTTCCTTGAAACAATGTTTATATGAGTCTAAAAATATTTTCTATGTCAATGACAATGCAAAAGCTTCAAACTTTTCTACTTCAGTCTCACAAAAATCATGCTCAAATTTAGCTTGGATGTCAAATTGTAGACCACCGTCTTCATATTTGTGTTGCAACGTGCTCTCAAGAACTTCCGTAAGAATATGCAATAGCAAAAGTCTTTATAAAAATTACTTTATATAGATAGACACATCATCAGCTTCTTGCAAAGATAAAGTAGACCAATTTCACCTTACTTGAAGATTTTTTAAACTTTTTCTTTGTAACATACCTGCCTTGATCTCTTGACGTGGATAACGCTTTATTAGTTGCCCAGAGTTTACACCCTAGCCGTCGCCATCCATGCTCTAATCAGAATGATCAAATTTTATCCGGCTAGTTAACCCTAGGATCTACCTTGCAGGGGAAGCGTCCTGCAGTTACCCACAAAGGACCGGCCTAAAGATTCCTAATTGACCTAACAATCACCTATCAACAATTAGCTCACATCCAGAGATGTCCTTCGAGAGGCTTCTTGTCCGGAAGGAGCGACTGCCATTACTCTTGGTTCATGGAGTACAACACTTTTTTCCAATAGCAAACTAAGGATTTATGAAATCCCTCTCAATGCTCTGGCGTAGCCACCATACATTTCCCCTAAGATAATTTATAGTTCGGTTTTTTGAGACCAAACCCTAAGTAAGTAAGCAAATCGGTCCTTCTTAGAGTTTCTTCCTAGCATTTGTTTTTGGGGAAACCTCTCGGCTAACCAAGACCACCTTGCCATAGGACTGGATTGGAATCCATCCACCTCCTTCCCTCTATGGAAGTTCTTAGTTATCTAATTACCTACCACATTATGTGAAACATATAAAAACAACTTCATTAATTAAAATCATTTTATGCACAGTTGTTTGTTTACGCAATTTACTCACGGACATACAATTAGAATAAAACAAACTCATTGATTATATTCCATAATGTGTTCTCCCACCCATACATGAGAAAAAAATTTACAATTTCGCATGTTGCCTCATCCAACGCATCTGCACGTCACCAAGATCAAATCCACCTATAGCTATCGTTTATAGGTGTCCCAAGTAGAACTCCGGTCATACAGGGGACCAAGTAGTTCCTAGGTGCAATAAGAGATTTACTAGCCAGAGCCCCCCTGGCACCCTATCCACCTCCTACTTAATATGATCCCTGCTGGGAGACCTCTCACCATCGAAGCCAATCCATGCTTCCGCGGCGATATATAAAAAAACATCCCCTCTTGGTATGGGGATTCAGCACCTATCCTTGGGGGAGGTATAGGGCTCCTCAATTTTTATCTGTTCCAACACTTAATTCAATCAGGATCTAATCTAGAAGATCACAAACAAGATTGATGTCTACAAGTAGTTATGACTTCAATCAATCAAGCAATTTTCAAGTGATGCTTAATTCTAGTAGTAATCGACACTTGAGTTTCACATAATGAAATCTTCTCCTTGGAATTTAACTAGGGGTATCTAGATTTTGGGGTCTCTAACTTCCCAGTTCTTGTAACCAAGTTTCTTGACCTTAAGTCATTATTTCTCAAGAGACTTATCTTATTTCTATTGAATTGGGATAGAACTTTTTTTAGAAGAAAAAAAAACCTATGGTATCGCAGTTGGTAAAGGGTTGTCATCCGCGCCCGTGACTCTCGTGCTTCCAACTCCAACTGTTGCTTCCATGTTAGTAGGGTCATTCATAATTTCGGCTTTTGAATTTCCTTGGGTTGAATGGAATGATGTCTCTTGTCTCGTGGAATAGAGTCTCCTCCTTCTCGATCAGCATCTCGTCCTCATCAAAATTGCTCATTGTCCCACCTTTGGTCATCCCCAAGCCCTCAATTTATAGTTTTGCAAGGGGGGAGGGGGGTAGAAGAGAGGGCACTTGCTTTTTTCTTTGTGTTTTTCGATAACATCATCGATGACAAGGAGAGAACACTTTCTTTTAGCATTTTTGACAATGTCATAGATGATGTCAGGGAGGGGCTCCATTTCTGCAACACGAAGATAAAAAAATTAATGAACATATGGGCAAGGATGCACTACGCATCGCGTGGCCGGGCGTTACTCCAGGTGTACGACCAAGGCGGCGACCAAGGCATAGACCTTGGCATCTTGGCCTTGGCATACTTGGCAACGGGCTACGAAGGCTTCATAGGCACCGTTGGATGTGCACGAGAAGCTCCCACTAGCTTGTAGGAAAATCTTCCCGAGAGGTCACCCATCCCAACAGTGTCGTCACCTAAGTGCGCTTAACTTGACTATCCACTAGGCTACTTCTTTTTTTGTTGTTATTCACGTGGCAATTAAACAATATTGAAAATGCAATTAAACAATATTGAAAATCACATTAGTGCCTACCGTTTAACTACCAAGCATATGACACTGGTTACTCATGCTTGGTAGTTAAACAGTAGGCACTAATGTGATTTGTGCTTGGTGCATCAAATTATTGAGTGAATGTACTATTTTTTGAAGAACGCTTATGGTGCACAAAGGATATTTATTGCATAAGTACATCCTTGTCACCGATAATTGAAGTAAGGAAGTAATCAATGTTGATGGATCTCCTTTATGCAAAGGACCTCTATGCATGGTCATAGTGACCAAGCCTTGATAATGATAATATTGAATCTTCCAATATGGATGGATACATTCGCTTTTATGTTGACCCATCCACCAATTACTAAGCTCTAATACCAATGTTGCTAGCCTTTGTCATACAATAGATAAAAACTGATAGAAAATATGAAAATAAACTTTTACAAAAGAGAAGATAGATCCACAAATTTGCACAATACAAGATTGGGTGTAATCTCCCCCCATGCATGAGTGAGCACATTTTCCATGCATTTATTTATAATATTCAATTAAGCTTTTGTGCACAAAATACATTGAAGGCACAATGCGCGTGCAAAGTCCTTATGCATATGAGTGCATATAAAATATAATATTTCCATGCTATGTAGCGTACAATTTTCAATAATATTTTCACATTATGATGCATATAAATTTCACATATTAAATTGTGTACTCCAAAAAGAATAATTTCACATAACTATGTTTAATAATTTGCTCACCACAATACAAAATGCATTAGTATCCTTTCATCTATCTACCAAGCATAATGTGACTAGTATCACACACACACATTGTGTAATAGATCATTGCTCATGTGATAAATAGAAAAAAATACACAATATAAAAATAATCTTATTTCCTTGGTAAATTTCCGTAACACACTTGGAGGACCTTCTCCCAAGTTTTCATTACAACAAGGGAGGGCTTTTGATAACCCTAGAATAGACCATTGTGTTGAGTTCTACTTAGTATAAATTAAAGCATAAGGTTGAGGAAGACCTAAGACCTTGGGAAGATACGAACTTAGGCACAAATAAAGTTCCAAGGAAGGGCCTTAGCTAAGTTAAATAAGTCATAACAACCCCAAAAGTTTGACTTCCTTCTAAGGAAGCAGGTTAAGGCTTGTCTCAAGTTCATAGCAATTTGATTGGTTGTAAATAAAACCTCATGCTAGAGGGTAAGGTACTTAGATAAATCATATACTTAGAATTGTATTGCAAAGGACTACCTAATGCTGGGATTTATTGCTTGACTATTTTTGTATTCTAAGTCAAGTTGTGCTAATACAAGTTGATTTTGATGAGTATGCTTCACCAAGGTGATGATTGTTTGCTCGGAATGCTAGGTCGAGCACCAAACACGAGAGGTATCTCCATAAGGACTTGTTGTTAGCTAATAGGTGCCAAGGAGACAAGGGGCTTTGGCTATAATTCCTTGGGTGTGTGAGGACCTATCTAATCCCCTACAAGCTTGGGATAGGTCTCTAGAAGGCCTTGATGCAAGATTGAGGGTGGATTGTTAATTTGTCTCTTTGGGCACAAGTCACTTTATGGACTAAGGATTGATAGAATAAAACATGAATTGTAAATATTCTCTTGGAATAAAGATTCATGCTTTCTCAAAGGCTATTTTACACTTGTACTTGTATCTGTGCTAATATTACATAAACGAACGTATTCTGACAGGTTAATTAAGGAAGTTGTTTATAAACATCAAACATAACTATATTAGGATTAATTTCAAGGGACGTAAGTGGGTGAATCCTTGATGGATTCATCTCATGGCAGAGTGGTCTTGGTTAGCTGAGAGGTTTCCCATGAGAATGTTAGATGAATAATATCTAGCAATCCAAGAGCATCATCCTAGAACTGACTTAGTATCATTTTAGGGGGTTGGAGTGAGATTTTACCCCACATATAGAGGGATTGATGCTCCCAACTTCCCCTCATTTCTCATTTTGAGTGTGGGGACATATGTGTATGGGTCATGATCCCATGTTAGGCCCATATTGCGTCATAAGCCTGATCTATTATGATCTTAAGTGTACTTGGAACCAAATGCAACGCTAGTCTAGTTGGTGTGGGATGTCTTCCATAAACAACTACCCAAATTTGACACTAAAACTTTTGTTAGAGGACCTTAGAAATCTTTCATGACCAATTTTTGGCTGATCCTTGTGAGGATAAGGTAGAGCTTCCCTTGCAAGGGTAGACTCAAGAGGCCACAAAGTTTGGATATTCCTTAGGAGTTCCAGATAGAGTCACCTAGTTATATCCCTTGATGGACTACCAAAACTATACTATCACAAGTTTGTTAGATAGGCATGTTATGGTTATAGAGCTATTGGGTGTGAGTAGAGCATAGAGCTACAATGGGTAGCCTTTACGATAGCATGCTCTACCATATTTTTGGAAACAAGGAGGAGGATGAGGTCCATTATAGTCTCTAAGATAGGATGTAAAGAAGGCATAGATGATGTTTGGTTGCTTGGAGGCAAAGATGAGGGCAACAATGAGAAGGCAAGGTAAGAAAACTATGTGACTATTTTTATTTCCTTAATCAAATTACGTGTGTTTTTCTTACTATATCTCACATGCTTGGAATGATTTTTTTTTTAACTTTTCTTCTCTACCTACCAACATCCCATGATGAATGCAGAATTGCATGCAAGTTGCTTAGCTACCACTTGTAACTTGCAATGCACATTTTCAAGGTGTTGTGGCATATATCGATGCAACTTCTATTGCAAGACTGTTGCAATAGTCCAATAACTCCTTTTGCTAGACTATTGCAATAGTCCAACAACTCCTTTTGTTGGATTATTGCATTAGGCTAATGATGATAGACATATGGCTATGAGTGATAGAAGTAGGCATGTTCTTTTGTATTGGCCTAGCTTGTAGGATCACATTTGATGTTGCCTACCAAGAAGTTAGGAGTATAGAAGTTGACCAATTGGGGGCAAACAAGCCATAGAGGCCAACATGAAACTATACGCACATCATTGTAGGTTTGATTTTGCTTATTAGTGAGTATATGGACCCATTTGGGAGCATTATGTAAACCAAGAAAATTAATGGCTTCTGAAGCTATAACATTCCCCATTCCCTATTGTTCTAATTAGGTACTTCAAAACAAATGGGATAACAATAGGGAATGGGGAATGTTGCAGCTTCAAAAGTAAATATTTACCCCTTTTTGTTTCCATTATGTAAACCAAGAAAACCAAGCAAACCAAGCAAATTAATGGCTTTTGAAGCTGTAACATTCCCTATTCCCTATTGTTCTTATTAGGTACTTCAAAACAAATGGGATACCAATATCCCGACTTGAGAATACACATTTTTATGTATGACCATGTTTGATTCCTTTTTAGTCTAATACAATTGTTGTGCCTTTTGGCAATATTTATTAAAGGGAATAACATCCATCTTTCACCCCTTGGTGAGGCACCTCGAAGCTACTCAATTGGGGTTTTTGAACCTTTGACCTCCCATTACACATTCACACCCAACATATTATACTATTAGACTTGTTGTGTATTGCCCACACATGTTGGACATTGTAGAAATCTTCTACATTTGTGGATTATCCTTTGTCATATAGGCCTTGGACCATAAAGGTCTAGGGCAAAGAATTTTTTGTGAATGTAGTACTTGAAACACCATCTCACATGCATACTCATAATTAATGTATTCACACTCTCAAGCCTTTCTAATAGCCAATCCTCCTATCATGCCGCTCGTTCTCTAGCTCGTTGATCTCTAGCTTCATTTTGCTCTCTTTGTCTCTCCTCTGAATTCATCCACTATGAACTAAATAGCTATTACTGTCATACTCCAAAATTTTGCACTTTTTTTTAAAGCTATAAAGTTAAATTTTTTTCTTGCATGAGCACTTAGAAGGTTTAGAATGGTTGGTAACTCTAGGTCTATTTCTTCATAAGGCAACTTTTCTTCTTGCTCAGGAATTAGGCCGAAAAATTCAACAATCTCTCTAACGTCTTTTGTGTCGAAATTAACTTTTAAACCTTTGGATACACGTATCCAAGGCAACACGGTATCCCATACCACTCTTCTAAAGCTTCGATAAGTGTTACGATAATACCAATCAAAGTGATACGATACACTGATTGTATTTATTTCCACTGCATCTATTAGCCGAAAGTGCGCTACTAATAAAACTATGGTTTGCGCGCAATCATTATAACCCCAACTCTAAGAGAATAAATGTTCTACATCTATAGTTAATTGCATGCCAAAATATTTAGCTCCCTCTACTAATTATCTCTTGCCCAATCCAGTATTCTCCTTTGGAAATTTTGGGGCAAATTAGGAACACAGGGGATTCACTAGTAGTAATAAGGAGACGTCACCTACGTGCAAGAAATATATGAAAATACTCCTTATCTACCCCCTATTTATGGGACCTTACCTTATAAAATATACATTCCTTCCCTTAAATAACCCCCCTCCCTTACACTCATGTGGTACCATACAATAAACCCTAGTAAACCCCCCAGGATTAGAAAAATAGTCCCTTAGAAAAGAGACCTCGCATTCACTCATAAATACCTAGGATTTCAATATCCTAGGGAGATTGATCACTTGTTCGAGTGCACTTGGCTCTCGAAAAACGCACCAAAAAATGACTGGTCGAACCACTTTTAACCATGTTGTTAAGCCAACTCCTGCGAGCTATTGCACTGAATAGGTGATATTGATAGCTAATTCTTATGATTTATTCTAGCCTTCCTCTATAGTTACAACAATTGTTCATAGTAGTTGTAATGAAGGAGACCTAACTAATCTAACTAAGAGAGAGAAGAGAGAGAAATATTGCAAAAGAAGAGGGGGAGGAGAGAGAGAGAGACATGGAGAAGAGAGAGAAAGACAGGAAAAGCGAGAGAAAGAGAGAGAAAGAGGGGAGAGAGAGAGGGGAAGCCATGGGAGCTTAAGGTGAAGGTGAGGAGACAGATTTGTATTTATCAAATCGTACCCTAATCAGGTCCTTATACATCTTAAATACCCTATCAATGTAATTGGGTATTCGCATGTGCTAACCCCGTGTTAACCCCATGTAAAACCCTCTAATCCCATTCTTTACATTCCATCCCAACCCAGAAGGTTTTTGCCCTCAAAAACAAAAAGAGGACGTATTGGTATGGCTGGGTGGGGGAAGGGGGGTGATATCTTGTGGAACAGTGGCCTATGAGCATGTATGTAGTGTGAGCATGAGGGAAGAAGGTAACTCAATACAAGGATAGGCACGAATTCCAAACAAGAAGGGCTGGACAACACTGGACAACATGCTATCCTGAACAAGCCTGTAGTGGAAAATTGATCATAACTTGCCATGGGCAACTCCAAACAAGATGTTTCGCATGTCAAAATGGAGCTCGTTGAGCGTACTTTCAGCGCAATTAAGTCATGCATGTGTGCAATTAATTCAAGCCCAAAACTATTCAAAAATAGATGGTTGTCTACTATAAAACAGGCCCAAATCGAGTTATCCTTCAACCAAGGTTGCCGCCTCAAGGTGAGGGGACTGCACCGGGGGAGTACTGATGTAGATAGAGCTTTCTTTCAACCCCCGGGATCAAATGGATTACCTGCATGGTAAGCATCACCAGCATATAGGTCATCCATGCAAGCGTGGGTCTTTGCACTACCACCGAGGTCAAATGGAAAGTGGTTATCCTTTCCATGCATTGGGTTACCATCCACAAGTAAAGCTAGAATGGTCACTACCACTAGCTGTTGCATTGAGTCTGCCATAAGCATCATATGATTAAGCTCAGTCTATGCTTGGATGCTATCAATAACACATGGGGTTGCATAAGCTGAAAAGTGTACTGCATCAACCCTTATATGTGACATGTGTACAAACTGAAGGGTCTCCTAAAAGGACATGTTTTCTTGATCCGTAATATGAGCATGATCTTTAAGATCTACATGATCTTCTTTCTTGGATGAAAGTTCATCTTGCTTTGGACCCACATCAAAATGGTCTTCAGCAAGATCTTTCCTATCCTTGGCATAATGATGTTCGAATACAAATAGGAGTTTTGCATTCTGTGCTCTACATTTGTCTTGATGATCACAAGATATCGGCTTAGCAAATCGATAGCATAAGCCCGCATCATGCGATTCATGTATTGTATCACTAGTAAGGTGTCTAATGCGTTTAGCCTTAGATAGCAATCTACACACATGCTCATCACCATTGGTCAGCTCAGTAATAGTTCTGACATGCTGCTCATAGTCATCTTGCTGCTCATGTACAATAGATGGTTGCCCATGACCATAATGCTCATGTTGTCCATATGGAGGGTCATGCCAATGTGGCTGCTGCTCATAATGATACTCATGCTGTCCACACACATGCTCATCACCATTGGTCAGCTCAGTAATAGTTCTGACATGCTGCTCATAGTCATCTTGCTGCTCATGTACAATAGATGGCTACCCATGACCATAATGCTCATGTTGTACATATGGAGGGTCATACCAATGTGGCTGCTGCTCATAATGATACTCATGTTGTCCATACTGCATATGGTGATAGCAACTCTGTTGCTCATGTACATCTATTTGCTGCTGACTATTACCAAAACTTTGGCCATATTGTTTCCCATAAACATGCTGCCCAAGATTGCATGATGATTGTCCAACATGCCTACAATGGTGTCCTTGCATCCTAGGCTGACCATAAATATGATGAGTGGCAAGTCCATGAGCATAGGTATCAGCATGATGCTGGTCATAATCACTGGCTTGCTGCTCCTGCATTGCATAAGAATCTCCATATCCATGCTGCTGACCAATGCTGTATGAGCTACCATATACATGTCCATGATCATGACTTGCATAAGAACTATGTTACTGCATAAAGGAGTGCTTGTAGGCATAATCATGCTGTCCATAATGGCCATAATCATATTGGCCATGATAGCCATACTATTTATCAAATCCATTGGAGTATGATCCACCCTCATGACAAGGAACATAGCCTAGGTGTTGCCCAAAGTCGTATTGTACAATACTTTGGTTATCAAAATTGCCCATATGTGATTTAGCTTAGCACCGGCAATTGACCTATATTGTTTGCCACATCAGAGCATCAAAAGATCCCTAGTGTTACTTCTAAAAATCAAATCTGCACATTGTTATTTGCTATTGTATGTTGCTCACTCTATCAAAACATCTTTGACAATAAGTATTTAGAATATTCTGCAATTGAGTTTTCAGGACTGTACAGAAAGTTACTGATGCCTATCCCACAGGACCCCTGGTGACAAAAAGGGTTGTATCCTCTAAATGGTAGCTCCAAATTGGGAGCTTTGTGGCTCAAATCAAAGGGTACTAAGCCCTCTTCAACATGAGCTATGGAGTTCAAGCTCAGTAAATTAAATGGGCTTTTCTATAATCACTTTTGTCAGCAATTCCCTGAGTCTGTATCCCTGCAATACTTGCAACTTCCATGCATCACTGTACATGGGAACCATTGCCAATATGAACCAAATCCTTGTTGATTAGGGCTAATACATTGCCAACAAGAGCATAACCTTACCAGACATGACATCTCAAGACCAATCATAAGCATCATTACCAAGATTTCCAATCAAAGGCATAGGCATACCCCGTGAGTACCATTGCCACTTGCATAAGCATCTTCAAACCAACATGAGCATATAAGTGCCACTATTAAGAGAATCAAAGTGCCAAGCCTTTTGTTACTTCAGAATCCTGAGCTACACATGCTTGCTACTGCAAAAATGTTACAGCTCAAGTAGTATGTCATGAGGCAGAATTGCTCTTGCAGAAGGGAGGATCAACCCTAGCTTCTGAAGCAAGACAGTGAAAGTGGAGTCAGCAAGATGTGTGATAATGCCTTTTCAACACTCCTTGCATGCAATAATTGTGCCCTTGCTTGCATTGACATGAATTATATCTGTCCCAAATGCTTCTAGAAACTCTAAAATGAGTTTCCACCCCATGTACAACAACTATTTCTATCCTCCAACTTGTTCACAGGAAACCTACCATTTGCTCTTTCTGGCTTGAGAAACTTGGCTACATTGAATGTCAGTGGTAATCAACTGTCAACAAGCAAACTTCCTAATATATTTGCCGAGTCAGAACTTTTGACCACCCTAGATCTGTCAAACAATGACTTGGATGCTGTGTGTCAAAAAGGTTCGAATCCTTGTGTTGAAGCTCCAGCTTCAAAGCATTGACCTGAGCAGTGGACTCATGCGACTCTTCTTTCTAACGAATCCACTTCTGTCCAAGCATCATTGGAATCATTGCTATCTCCCTTGGTGATCTCCTTAATGCTTTGCAAACTACTGCTCCTTTTGCATCCAATATTAAAAACACACTGTTGGACAATATTATCAAATATCAAGAAGCCAATGTCATGCTCATAAGAAAAACAAACCTTTAAATGCTCAGATCGATGGATATGGACAGAGGGAACGCATGCAAGATTGCAGCAGGACCTTATCCCACCCGAGCATTTGACATGGCTTACTGTGAACTGCTTTTGATTGAATCTCTACACATTCAAAACCACTTTGGATCTTCTTTCGAGTTAGACTTGTAGGTAAGCATTCCTTGCTTCCAACCAAGACCTAGAGAGCCCATTTTCAAGCCATGATCTTTCAGTGCCTTTTGATCCATCCTAAAGACATGTCTTCTGGAAGAATTCTGCAATAAGCTCTTCTGCAGGTTCCCTATCTTTCGGTCTTTGCAAGATGGTGACAACAGAAGTAGCAGCTTGGACCTTGACGGGATTGTCAATTCAAGGGACAGGACTGCTTTCTTACACAATGATGTGGCTGTTGCGCATGCTTAACACCTCAGTCATGGAAATGGCTTTGTAGCAGGTGCCTCCAAATTTGCATATGAAAATTTCATTCACCCTATGGCAAGTGTTCATCAAGACTCCATGATTTTCGAGAGTGTAGAAATCGGGCGTTCCTATATAGTTGGACCTGGAGCCGAGTTGGGATGTCAACCCCAATGATGAAGATGCCCTCACGTGTGCTGTGTCACAATGCCATGTCAGTGTTGCGATCAATGCTAGGACCTCTGACTTTCAGCTATATGCAAATGGTATATTTAGTTCATGCTCTGATGACCCCAATGACATTGATCATGCGGTCCTTGCTGTGCGTTATGGCACTGACAAGAATGGCAAGGACTACTGGATCATTAAGAACTCCTAGAGTGAGGAGTGGGGTTTGGATGGTTATGTGCATATTGCAAGAAGCAATTGACTCATAGCATTGCCAATATGCTGTAGAAAAGCCAGGTCAAGAGGATGGCCTTGGAGTCCAGCTTCTACAACAACTTCACAAAATTAGACAATGATTGGTTCAGGGTCAAGATTGATCCTTTGGATGATTGCTCCACTCCTCCTCTGTTTGTGGAAGTGATTTTGCCTCGTCTCTACCCCAACAAAACCCCCAAATTTGACATCAGTAACATCAACAACAATCCTTACCCTGACTTTGTCAAGAAGGCCATCCTTCAAGGCCTCGATGAGCAGGCAATGAGCCTTGTGGGCGAAAGCATGTGTTACACTGTTGTGGAGTGGCTAAAAGATAAGCTTCTAGAGCTTCATTGTTTGAAGCAAAATGTGACGATGCCTAGATCCGGAGGGGAGCAAATGAAGCACATGTCCATAACCTCTAGAAACCCAGAGACATGAATTTTGAAGGTGTTCTACTTGTGGGACTGTAAATTACTGCTCCAGGGCGACTAGAGGGATCCTTCTTTTCTGTGGTCTCCGCGTGCGACTGGAGGGGTCCTTCTTTTCTGCGTTCTCCACCTGGGGGCCTTTTTGAGCTTCCTCTCTCCCGTCTTGCACTCCTTTGTACCTGGGACGGCAAGGCGGAAGAAGAGCTCCCTCTCTCTTGGTCAGCAAAGATGCAATGACGCTGATGTTACTGATAGTGGCCTACAGGGTCTAGGGCCATCTCCACACCATTGTTGTGCTCCCCACCTGCTCCCTTTTTCACCATGGGACTCTCACATAGCAGCCATTATGTCTGCCTGGCGAATCTCTTTGAGAATGTGCCCCACCTGGTTGAACTGAGCCACCTCAAGAGGGTGCTTGAATGATAAAGCAAAGCACAAGGAAGCTTTCTCTCAAGATGTTGCAGATCTTTTGGAGCAAGGAATGAGAGATATAATCGAAAGAGAGACCATGGCAGCCTGAAGCAAGCTTAAGGGAACAAGAGGAAGATCTTTCTTGAAAAGGAGGAGTAGTTTTACTCTTCTTTAACTCCTGCGAGCCAACTTCAACCAGGAATCCCTAAATTTTTACCTCAAAGTTGAAAACAAGCTGCCATTTTTGTCTCCTTGCCTCCAGATTTGGCCAAGCCTCCTACCATAGCTCATGTGTGTCTTCCAAGAAAGCTGCCATCTTTGCCTGTGTACCTGAAAATTAGGGTTTATTGTTGGAAAATGAGACTAGATTTGAGGGAAAGGAGAGAGAAAGAAAGGATCAAGAACTAAGCTCTGATACTAATTGTAATGAAGGAGACCTAACTAATCTAATTAAGAGAGAGAAGAGAGAGGAAGACTGCAAAAGAAGAGGGGGAGGAGAGAGAGAGACAGGGAGAAGAGAGAAAAAGACAGGATAAGAGAGAGAAAGAGAGGGAAAGAGGGGAGAGAGAGAGGGGAAGCCATGGGAGCTGAAGGTGAAGGTGAGGAGACAGATTTGTATTTATCAAATGGTACCCTAATCAGGTCCTTGTACACCTTAAATACCCCATCAGTGTAACCAGGTATTCGCATGTGCTAACCTTGTGTTAACCCTGTGTAAAACCCTCTAATCCCATTCTTTACAGTAGTCCAACTAATCTAATATCTAAAACTCAGTAAACTTGCTTAATCTTACACTTCATTTGTTAACTCTTCATGGCTAGGTCTTTACACTGAACACTAAAATACTAAACCTAGAATTTTTATCCCTTAGGGAATTGATTTCCGAGTAGCATAGACCTAATAGATCTATCTACACATCATCATTTAAATTCCTTTTGAATTATCTCTCCCTATCTTTATTTAATAAAACCATTATTATTTATTAATCAATAAACATTCAAAAAAATTTAACTATCATTCCACAAACCCATAAACTCTGATTTCTTTTTTTTTTAAACATTTGTCTTGTCTCATATGGTATAACTTAATACTTTGTCAACACAGTTAATTTGCATAAAGTTGGAAGACATTCAAAACTATATTCTCAATTTTTTTATAAAAGATCCTAATTTTTGTTGAGTTAAAAGTATGATTTTTATCAATAAATACTATAATTTTCATCCAAAATACATGTCTTTGATTTTAAAGACATTAAAAATCTTTCACAAATTTTGAAAAAAAAATTGGAATATTTTTAGTAGTATATAATTCATTAGAAAAATATTATATCTCATAATTGTTCAATCAAATATTTTATAAAGTACCATTTTTAAATCATTTCAAAGCATTTTTAATTGTTTTTTATTTTTAAAATATAAAATTAGACCTAGATAAATTCTAACAACTATTCAGAGTTGAAAAAATGAGGTTCAAAGTCATTTTACAAAATTTATAAATCAAAGAATTGTTTATGCCACATCACTTATTTATGTTAAACAAGTTAAGGCACTTACATAAAGTACAAGAGTCGCAATTGTGCCTTTGGGAGCCGTGTCCTTTGTAGTCCGGCCAAGATTTACCTTCCACCCAGTCATCTCAAACTACTTGAAAGGCAACGTCTTCATTAGGGAAAGAGAACTAATTGGAAATCTGGACCATCTTTCCACCAATCTGTGCGCAAAAAAGTAGAGCGAAATTCTTTGTTCTTTCCAATTACATTTCTTTGTCCATTTCCTGGTTTCTGTTGGCTTCAAAAGCCTCCTCCTCTCTCCCTCTCTTCAATGATGACACCCAAGAATATGGCACCCTTTCCATCATGTTCTTTCTCTTTCCTCTCTTGCTATGTCTCTCTTAGTAGTGCTCTTAGGAAGAGTTTTCCATAATCTCAATCACTTCCCATGATACACTATCACATCAATGTCTACTAATCCTGGAGAATATAGCGCGCATCTTCGACATCTACGGGCCTTGAAGTGCTATATCGCCATCATACAATCTCCTTTCTCTCTCACTCTGCTTCCACTTTGGAACTTAAAAAGGCAAGTGCTAGCAACCTACGATCTGATCACTTTGTACCACTTTGGAACTGCAGTCTCACAAAAGTCCAAACTGTGGCATCGGCAAACAACATTTTGTACCGCAATAGAACTGTTTTGTGATCCGAAGGAAAAAAATGAAAGATGTGATACTCTGGAGTCTGGAGTCTGGGCCCTGGGCCCTGGGGAAGAAAAAAAATTGGCTTCTCTCTCTCCGTCTGTCTTCATTGATGGCGTCCCCTTCTCTTCATGACTCCTATCTCCAACGTCCACCAACCGCCTTTTTTCTCTAACTTTCTCTTTTTTTTTTTCTTTATTTCATTTCCTTCCCCCCCCTCCAAAGCTTGGATAGTCAAAGCATCTTCTGCCTTTAAATTATGTTCGAAGCTCCCTTAAGCCCCAGCCATACTTTCTTTGGTGAAGGGGGTATAAGACGACGGCCCACGCCATGAATTGCCACAACAAAGAAATGTCCAACCAACCTCATCGGTCGTGGGTTCAGGCCTGATAATAAAGCCACACGTCCACCCCTCCCCCCCCCCCCTTTTAAACCTTAATAAAACCATTATTATTGTTCTTGTGTTGATTGATGCAGCATTGCCTACAATCTTTTCTGCATAAAACATAGTATTAACCTTATCCTCATTTGTTCAGATTTGATTGTAAATCTTTCCTTCCATGTCAATTTCTTGTCCTTCTCAAGTTTTCAAAATGCTCGCTAGAATAGTTTCTAACCCAAAGAACTGAAGTCCAATCACATCCAGTGAACAGAAAAATAGCATAACAAGTGCAAGTAACATCGCATCTTCAAGTGGCTCCATACTTCTCTGGAGAGCTTCAAAGATTGTGAGCACATTGCTGAAGAACTCAATGTCACACAACCAATCTACTGACATTGAAATTGCCCCCAAATGAACTATGCGTTGCATTGCAAGTTACGAAGGGCATGCAAGTGTTACTTAGGTGATGTGCCGAACCACCACAAAGCTCTTAGACCTACCTCTTTTCACTAAAGCAAAATCAAATGTGGTATTAGAAATAGGGGAATCAAGGGAGAGAAGACAATATCTTATCTTCTTTAGGTGAAAATAATTCCCTATGGGAAAATTTTAGATCGGTCATGGTTGGGATTCACTAAGGAAATCTATCAAATTTTATCTATAGCACCACCTTCCTCTCGTACAAAAAAAACTGTGTATCGACATCTCCTGCCAAACTGCAAAGACACGGCCTCCAAAAATAGCAATAATAAACACCGCATCTGCATTAAATTAACGTAAAAAGTTGGTAACAATGTGCCAATTGTGTACAATTTTGCTTAAAAATTTTGCAATAGTAGGCATTGGTTCTAGGTGTTGTCACAATTGGACAGATTGTAATGCCAAACCATACGCAACTCTAAATGAAAGGTATTATAATATGGAGAACAAAGAGAAGTATGTTTCCTAATACACTTGTAATCGTCTCATAATCTTTTGCATCTCCCCAAAAGTGTATCAATTATCTTTGTCCAAATCCTAAACAATGTCTTCATATTAAATGTCTCCTTGAAATCTATGACATGAATGTAATTTATTGTCCAAATGAACCAAGTGATGGCACCAGTGATCAACTCATCTTTGCTAATGTCCCTTTCCTTTTGTCTATCAAAAGTCAAGTGTGGATATCATGCTTAAGTGCTTACTAATAATGAGGAAGGATTGGTTGCTTGGATATCCTTCTATCCACATACGAGTTATTTTTTTATGTTATGATTTAAGATATTATTCCCCAAGTCGCCTTCATAGTCTCAATGGACCTTTTTATAAACTATTCCCACATCATTATCATCACCCTAGTTAACCAATTTAGGAACATTATACCTTTTGATGTTAATTATTGAAACTTTGTACATGAATACTTGTATGGAAAATATGGATAAACCTTCAATAAATCATGTGAAAATGCTTATTGTTATTATTGCTATATGTCATTCTATACACTTCACATGTTTATGCTTCATATCATAATGGATTGGTGCCTATAACCTAGCTATTCTTAAAGGAAAAAATCCTTTGAGTGGGAAGGAGCTCATGCTTTTTTTCATGTTTTCCTAGGTTTTAGGGTAGTGAAGCTCTCTCTCTCTCTCTCTCTCTCTCTCTCTCTCTCTCTCTCTCTCTCTCTCTCTCTCTCTCTCTCTCTCTCTCTCTCTCTCTCTCTCTCTCTCTCTCTCTCTCTCTCTCTCTCTAGCAAGACTAGGAGGATGAATAAGGACAAAAAGGAAAGTGTGTCTATAAGTATTGGGCAAGGATGTTATATGTGAGGTCCTCTTTTTCATGCATGTGAAGTCCATCATGCTTTTGGTTGTGAGAGAGAGAGAGAGAGAGAGAGAGAGAGAGAGAGAGAGAGAGAGAGAGAGAGAGAGAGAGAGAGAGAGAGAGAGAGAGAGAGAGTGTGTGTGTGTGTGTGTGTGTGTGTGTGTGTGTGTGTGTGTGTGTGTGTGTGTGTGTGTGGAGTTGGTAGCTTACAAAGGGTTCATTGGTTCTTTACAAATATATTTGAGGAGTATGAGTCTCTTCGATTTGATCATTGGACTCCATCAACACCCAACTTCAAGCACAACCTCAACTATGATAACAACTCCATCCCCCCCCCCCCTTTGTGTGTGTGAGAGAGACTATCTACACTTGCATATATGTAGGTCTAGATGAAATAATTAAAATGCATGTGCATGCACGCACGCCTGCACACACACACACACACACTCTCTCTCTCTCTCTCTCTCTCTCTCTCTCTCTCTCTCTCTCTCTCTCTCTCTCTCTCTCTCTCTCTCTCTCTCTCTCTCTCTCTCTCTCTCTCTCTCTCTCTCTCTCTCTCTCTCTCTCTCTCTCTCTCTCTCTCTCTCTCTCTCTCTCTCTCTCTCTCTCTCTCTCTCTCTCTCTCTCTCTCTCTCTCTCTCTACAAGGCAAGGCATTGAATGTCATGCATGCAACATTGTGGCACATTGGTGGTTGGTGTGACAAGTATGTAAGGTATTTTGCAAAGTAGGAGATGAGATTTGTCACCAATAACCATCTCTAGCGGTCACTAAAATATTGGAGAGGAAGATGGAGCTCTAAAATACAATAAAGTATTATCTATGTCAACATGTATGAAGATATGTATTTGTATAAACATTTTTTATATTTCTACATTGATGATAAATAGGAACTCTCCACATCAACAAGGTAGTCTATCCAATGTTGGCCGTGCAATGTTGCTAGTCTAACTTCACTGCACGAAGAGCTCATTGGACATGACCACCTTATGGATGATTATCATGATCAAGCATCCAAAGTAGCAAGTCTTTGACTCTTGGATGATAGTGAAGATTGTTTGAAATAGCCTTTATAGCAATATAGACACTTTGCTAGTTATAGCTTCCTAGTTGTAATTTGTGAAACATTTAAGTGTTAATATTTATTAATGTAAAGCCTACTTATGTAACTTTCAATCATAATTTGGTTCAATTTTGGCAACAATGATGATGATTGCCACCAATATCCTTGTAACTTACCATTGGGACTACTAATCTAAAAAGAATCCATTGTGGAGATTTAGTGTAAGTCTGTTCAACATTTTTATTATGTTATCACATAAAGAGTTGGGCCTAGTAGGCCTACTTCAAAGGGCTCACCTCTTTAGCACTTGTTAGATGCATGCCCCTATACACAACATATTCATGTTCACAAACTTTACAACAAAAATAAACACACAAATTTTACTATTTCCCTAGCTAGATGGCCACACTTTTGTTATTTAAGTCAACCAAGCTATGACATTTATGGGGCCTCTTTCACATTTGACTAATCCTTGAGGATCAACTATCTAACTTCCACCACATCTTAATCCCATATAGTCCACCAGTCTCGATAAGATTGGCTCTAGAATATCATATAAATATTATCTATACATACCATTGAGAATGGGGAGAATTGGAAGGGAATTTAGGGTTTTTAAAGATCAATTATGGTGCAAACTTTTGTCATGAAATTAGACTTTTGCATTCTTTGATCCTACCTAAGCATCAAATGTCTTCCTAGCTTTATCCTTGAGGGATACCATGCAAAACCTCCAACTTATCAAGTCATAGCTCACTCTAGAATTCATAATTTCCTTGGATTTTTCATTCAAGAGTTAGCTCATATAATAAGCTTGAATTGCATGTAAGATGTCATCATTTAGTGCACAAGTCATAAGTGTACGATCTTGTAATCAAGGCTATATTTTTAGAGGGCCATTTCTAGCAAGCTACACCTTGGTTTTATTCTATAAGAACATGCATATCCAACCATTTTATAAGTGTCTTTGTTCAAAAGAAAAGAGGATTTAAAGAGAATCACTTGCCCTTATATGTAGGTCAACATTCTTATGGGCAACAATGAAACCAAAGTGCTAAAATTTTAAGGGGTGATTATGTCAATGTACTATTCGTACATCTCAAATAGAAGTAGCTTGTACAACTTGTGAAAACTTGTCATGTGCATCAACATCATGACTTTGCACTCATCTCCTAGAATCCAAAGCTTGGAGATCAACTGCACAAGCTGTATCTATTCCTTTCAAGAGGGTTGGTTTGGGAAGGAAGAATCTATATCACATCTCATAAAATATTATGGGAAGGAAGAATCCATATTGAGTCTCACAAGATATTATGAAATTGGACCAATATAATTATCATTGAGCTTGTGTGCATTGGTACAAGACTTTGAAATCATTTTTTCCTATTGAGCATTACTAACAACATGAGAAGGTTTGTTACATATATGTACTTTCTTTTGAAAAAGGCACCATGCATGCCACTCATATGCCATTTTTATGCATCATACTTATCCAGGAAACGTCATGTGCTAAGCCATCTAGCAAGCCTAAAATTGGAATTTTCAATGGCACAAGAACCATCATCAATCACTTAGTTATATCTTGTATAATTTAGATGCCAAGGCCATGATGCAATTTAAGAACCATTGTAAAGTTCCTAATATACATGCTAGTCAAAAGTCGTTAAGTGAAAGAAACACTTCCAAATTTTTGTATGTAAAGTCATTGTTAGGACAAGGGTCTTGAGTGAATATGGTCAATAGGATAGCTTGACCATAGCACCAAATAGGAGGCAACGAGATGATATGCTAATGTGTTGAGATGGGTTTAAGGGAAAGCTCGACTGAAGCACTAATAGTAGCAATGCTAACAGTAGGCAACATGTTCGTATGCTAAGACATTGGTGGGGTTAAGGGATAGTCTACATTAGGTCACAGTAATCTATGGACCAAAGGGTCAAAGGATGGGTGATCAATGTGAATGGAATACGTAAGAGTAGTCTGTAGTCCATGGATTTGCCTAAATATACTAACATGCTACTAAAAAAGGCTATCATCCTATGTAGTTGGGAGATTAACCAAGCTTTGCCTAACTTTTGTGCTCACTAAAGGCAAGGCATCCACATGTACAATGTGAATGGACTTACTAAGGCTATTCTAAATATAAAGTCCATGGATCTACCTAAAGATACTAGTGTGGTGCTAAAATAGGCTATCATCCTAAGTGGATGGGAAGTTAATCGAGATTTTCTTACCTTTTGTGATCATTGAAGACAAGGTGTTTGCATGTGCATGACATTGGTATTAGAGTGAGACTACAAGAAAAGATTAGGGACCATGCGATAGGCTCATAACCAATTGATACCTAGATTGTATCACCCCCCTTTGTTGGACACAATAAAGTGGCAAGCTCATGCGGCTTATGTCTATGACTAAGATGAAGACCAAGGAATATAAGTTGGTGTACTTGGCAACAAGATATTATAAGAAGTTGGAAAGAATAAGGATTTAGTGTGTAAATAGTATTGATGCCATGTCACACTGATATTGGTTTTAAAGGGGGGACATGTAATTTTTCTCATCTTTTGACACATTCATACAATATTGTCCTTCTTCTCATTATCTTACTCTCAGCTTCAATGGCTTCTTTCTCTTTCCTATCTCTCTCCTATTCTAGTATTTATCTCTCCTCGTCACTCCCTTTTTCACTTCTGCACTTATTCTTCTCTCTCTTCTAGAGTCTTCTCTCTCCTCTTTCTCTCTCTCTCTAGTTCACTTCTTGAAAAATGGTATTAAAGCATCGGTTTTTGATCCGTTTTTTCTTCTATTTCAGTCCAATTTTTCACCATAAAAATTTCAGACAAGTACTACAGGTACTTGACATAGACAATGACTAGCAAAGGTTTGCAAGACACCTATGGTTAGCAAGAGACTATATCTGGAGATCTTCAACGGTAGATATGGCAATGGAAGGCTAAAATAGCAAGTCGTCTCATCAAATTTGCATGCAATTTGAAGGTAACTAGGTCAAATGGGAGTTAACCAGGCTTATTTGGGAAAAAACTATAGTTACTTTGAAAAGAGAGGGTTCTCTTTCCCCTTTCTTGGAGCTTCCTACAGGTCTCATGGAGTCTACCATTAAGATCTCTCAAATTTCAAAGATTGTACTCCATCTTTGAATCTTTAGCCTTCCAATAAACCCCAATTGTGTAGTCCATGGCAGCCATGAAAGCTTCAATCCAAGCCTTCAATTGTCATCAATTTCTTGAAGATTCTTCATCATTTCAGCTGTGGGATCATTTTAGTAAGGATCCTTGAAGAAATTGCAAGGATTAAGCATGAATGGTCAAAGATTGAAGCTCAAGAGCTTCCATGGAGCCAAAATTTGAGGGAAATGGGTTTAATGCTTCATCTTAAGCATCTGAAGCTTCAAGATTGATCCCAAGCATTAAATACACAAGCCTTGAAGATTATTTTAGCAACATTGGACCACTGAAGGCTTCATCAAGCATTTGGGGATTAATCAAGTCATCATCAACCATGCCAAAGGTACTCTTCTTCAATTCTTAATCTCTCATTAATCCATTTGATGAGCTTAATCCACTTGATTGAGAGATTAAAGATTTGAATAATTTCCATGAAATCCTAACCAACCATTGCTTGAATCAATCCATTTACGTAATGCAATGTTTGCTTGATGCATATTGGTTCTAATTAGTGAATTAGAGGCTTCAAACTGAAATTTTCAACATTACATTTAATCCAATTGATTAAGCCTATTGATTGATAAGATTTCTCACTCTAATCCATTGATTGGTTGATTTCTTTTACCCAAGCTTGAAATATTATAAAAGGGTAAGTACTAGCAATCAGTGAGTCACTATATTGCATTGGTAAGACCCTCTTCCTATCCAATTTTTCAAAAATTTCATCCTGTTGCATTTCATGAAAATGAGCTAAATGAATATTTCAAAAATGCATTTCATGCCGATTGATTAGAGTAGTATGCTAATGCCATGTTGATATACCCACTGAGGAAAAAGGTGGATGCCGGGGGAGATAGTGGGACAAAAGAGAGGTGACCCTCCCTCACTATCAAAGATCCTGAAAAGGGGTGCAACCAATCGACTCGGGGGGAAGTTTTCCCACCTCTTGGTGATTTGGAGCCTGTGCAAGGAGCCTGTCTTGTCATTTTATCCCTCACATAAGTACCTTCAAAGACTCAAGCACCTTCAATAGCAAAACAGGGTAAAACATGGACTTTATAGGACACTACAAGGTATTTACAGTTTCTTACAGGTACCAATTTCATTATTGAAGTACAAGTGCAAGTACGAATCACCATTTTATCCTTATAGATGAAAATAGAGCATTTACAGGTTGAAATAGGGTGCAGGCTTAGACAGTTTTTAGACTCAAAGATTAACTTGCAAAATTTTATATTTCAAACCTATTATGACGTTCTATAGCTCATCTTAAAGAGGGCATTGTTGGATTTTATTTGAATCAAAAATTTTGGGAATCGAAGCTTCATAGCTCAAGTTATAGCCATTTTTCTGATAGGGAGTACTACAATATTGCACTATTACGGCAGGGCATAAAGGAAAAAATAAGGCCTAGGATGAGTATGCTCAACAAATTAGACATTCTATGCGAGATATTATACCCTAAGAGAGCCATGATGAGCCTCAAGTGCATGGAGAAATCACTTCACTTAACAATAGCATGTGTGAACATGAAAATAGGTATGCCCAACGTCATATGGAGCTGTTATCAAGAATGGAGCAAATGGTCTTGTCTATTAGTTAAACAAAGTCTTCCATTGAGAAGTTAGTGTATTCAACTACCCAAACAAAGGCTTCCATTGAGAAGTTAGTAGAATCTAATGCTCAAAACATGGTTTAATTCTCCCAATGGATGCAAATTCAAATGGGATCCAAAGAAGAAAGGGAGAAAGCTTATTCAAATTTTGAATTCTCGGTCCCACTTCAGCCATCTAACCAAAATGGTCAAGGTCATGGAATCATTGGACAAAAGGGTATCCCAAATAGCCTAAATAAAGTAGGTGAGACTTTACAAAGACATGATGACTATTTGGGCAATTTGAATGGTGCCAACTCCCAAGTTTTTGGACTGAATGCCCAACTTCCTAGAGGTCCTCTACCAACGGGAAGGTTTCATATTGGTTCTCAGCCACCTATTGGGAGATTTCCATCTCATTTTGGGGACTCAATGCCTAATACTCATGACCAGTCAATTTTGGGATAGTAGCCCTTCCATGAAAGAGAGCTTAAAGATAAGATCATCTTGGCCAAGTTCAATGGTCAATCATCTTCGCCATCTGATCTAGAGGAATGGATTTCCAAATTGGAATCTTACTTTGATATATTCCCTAGAATTGATGGTATGAAGATTCATTTTTCTTCCTTACATTTGGAGGGATTTGCGCATACTTGGTGGAGGTATATTAAAAAGGAAAACATACTTGTAGAGAATTGAGAAGCTTTCAAGACACTTATGGCTGAGGTCTTTGTCTCTCCTCTTAAAAAAGAGAAATTGGCACAAAGACGGTATGGTTTAGAGCAAAGAGGCCCAAGTGTAAGGGAGTATACCAACCAATTCCTCAATCCTACCATGTACATAGAGAGCATCAGTGTAATGAAGCTAAACTCCACAAGTACATATATGGTTTAGAGCCATCCTTATCAGCTGATGTCATGGCACAAAACCCTATCACTCTTTTCAAAGCTAATGAGCTTGTGGAGTGCTATGGAAGGAAATATAGAAGAGAGTCTTCATTTCAGTCTGGTTATGAACAACTAAGGATTGTTTTCAAACAGGGACAAGTTGGCAATGTTTATGGCAGCAATCATGCGCCAAGCAAGTGGAGGCTTAAGAGTGCCAACTTATCCACCATTCAATGCTTCAAGACCTCAAAGCAATTTTAGGACAATAAACAGTCCTAGAGTTTATTTAAAAAAAGGGGACAGCAAGCCTAAATTTATTTCGGCCAATACGAATGCCAAGTCTATTCCTATGGACCTCTACAAAGAAAGAAAGGAAAAAGGCTTATGCTTCAAATGTGGGAAAAAGTATACACTTTATCATGCCACAAAGTGTGTATACAAAAATGCAAAACCCAAGGTTCATAGTATGTTAGTCTTTGAGGATTCTAAAGATGATATTAATGAGGCTAATGCAATTGTACCTAATGCTGCAAATGATGATCTTGATGAAGAAGTTTGGCAAGTTTGGCAAAAGTACTTTTATGATCTTGCCAACTCTTTTCCTTTTGATCCATGTGGGAGTGTTCCTTTTTACCTAGGTGGGACTTATGATGAGCCACTTGCTACCACTAGTTGTTCCATTCCATGGATGCTTGGATGGGTTCTAAGATCCCTAATACACTTCGTATGATAAAACATAACATTCATGGGAAGGCCGTGTTCATTTTGATAGATAGTGGCAATACACATAGTTTTGTGAATAAGTCCATTATGCACAAGTTGAATTGTCTTCCCACTAACTTACAGCAATCCATAAGAGTTCAGGTGACCAATGGTGAAGAAGAAACCAGCACCCAAATATACCCACAGGTTTCTTTACAACTAGCTGAAAATCATGAAGCAAAAGTAAACGTGATTACCTTGGAAATGGGGTCTATAAATATTGTACTCGATTGTGATTGGTTGATGACATTAGGCAAAATCACTATGGATTTCTCACAGCTGTATATGGAGTTTTTCTTTGATGGACAACTCATCCATTTACATTGAATTCTTAGTAGATCAGATTTTCAGCTTATCACCATTCAACAACTCAAAAATGAGGACAAGAGGCACTCATAAATATTTGTTTTGCACTTGAATAAAGAGATTGAAGATCAATCCATAAATTTAACAAGTCACCTAGCCTTGAAAGCTCTTCTTGAGAAGTACAAGGACTTGTTTAAGGTGCCTACTTCATTCCCTCCCAAGAGAGCAGTGGATCACCCCATTGATTTGGAGCCCAACTCAAAGCCAATCAATAAGCTACCCTACAAATTATCCAAGTGTGAGCGGGAAGAAGTAGTCAAGAAAATCAAGGAACTTCTTGAGATGGGATTCATCGAACCTAGTTCTTCACCCTATGTATCTCTAGTCTTGTTATTCAAAAAGAAACATGGATCTTTCAGGATGTATATTGACTACATGGATCTTAACTAGATCATAGTGAAGAACATGTATCCAATACCTAGGATTGATTATTTTCTTGATGAGTTTAAGGGGGCTAGATTCTTTAGGAAGATTGACTTGAGGTCAGGGTATCATCAAATCTACATGCAAGAGGGTGATGAGATCAAGACTACTTTTAGGACTAATCGAGGGCTCAATCATTTTCTAGTGATGCCATTTGGGTTTACAAATCCTCCATCTGCCTTCTAAAGTTTGATGAATAAGATTTTGCAATCTTTCCTTTTTCATTTTGTCTTGGTCTTCTTTGATGGCATTCTGATTTACAATAAAACCCTTCTGGACCACCTATCACACATGAGGAAGGTTTTCGATGTATTGAGACATCATAGACTCTTTGCTAAAGAGAAGAAATGCTCTTTCATGCAGACTGAAGTGGAATACTTGGGACATTGCTAGTGAAAAAGGGATCCAAACTGATCCAAGAAGGTGTAGTACATAAAAGATTGGCCAACACCTACTACCACTACTTCAATTAGAGGATTTCTTGGTCTATCTTCATTGTAGCATGATTCATCAAGCATTGCGGCTATTTCAGCTCCTTTGATTGATAGGTTGAAGAATGACACTTTCTTTTGGGATGCTCTTGTAGATAGTAGCTGCAATTAGTTAAAGGAACTCCTTGCTTTTGCTCCTATTCTAGTATACCCAGATTTTTCGAAGGAGTTTACCATAGAGTGTGGTGCCGGTGGCTGAGGCATTGGGGTTGTTTTGTTACAGGAGTATGGAGTGATTTCCTTTGAAAGCTATAAGCTTATAGATAAGGAAATGGCTATGATTGTTTATTATGAACAAGAGATATTAGCTATCTTGCATGCAATAAAGAAATGGCACCATTATTTGCATGCTAGCTGCTTCAGAGTTCAAAGTGATCATAGGGTCCTTAAGTATTTTCTCACTTAGTCCAATTTGACTCCTAAGTAGTGTAGGTGGGTAGCTACACTCTCCAAAATTATACCACTCATCATACAAGGGGCAAAGACAATGTAGTGTGGCTAATTTTCTTTCTTGTATGTGGGTTTGCAAAGTTTCAGCAATGAGACTGAGCTACATGGTGACTGGATTGAAGAACTATAGGAGGCTTATCTTTTGGATGAAGAGCTCAGCCATATTTTTTGGAAATTACAACAAGATCTCATGGATGATAACTCGCATAATCAACTTCAAAATGGCCTCATTTGGTTAAATGGCAAGATTGTCATTCCCTCTACTTCTTTTACACGAAAAATTATGGAGTTACATTCTTTGCCTTTAGTTCAACACCTTGGAGTTTTTAAAACCTATGATAGGATCAACAAAAGCTTCTATTGGAAAGGGCTGTGGAAAGATGTCAAAGACTTCATCATGAAGTGTATGCCTTATCAGCCGAATAAGGATAGCACCCATAAGCCAGGTGGTTTATTGCAACCATTACCCATTCCTATAGAAATATGGATGCACATTACCATGGACCTCATTACTAGCTTACCTACTACCAAAAAGGGATGGAATAGTATATATGTGGTGGTGGATAGACTCACCAAGGCAGCCCATTTTATTCCAACTAAGATCCAGTTTGCTACTTCTCAAGTGGCCAATCAATTCATGGACCAGATTTTTAGACTACATGGATTACCATAGGTGATTGTTCATGACAGAGATTCAAAGTTCATGAGTAACTTTTGGCAGGCGGTATTCACATCCATGGGCACTAAATTGGCTCCCTCTATGGCCTATCATCCATAGACAGAAAGGGTAAATAAGTGGTTAGAGACTTATCTTTGCCATTTCTATTATGATGTACAGAATTCATGGGATTCTTAGTTACACTTGGCTAAGTTTTCCTACAATAACTCCACTCATGCTAGCATTGGAGTTTCGCCCTTTGAGGCTATGTATGGTTATAAGGTGCCCTTACCCACAATCATCTTTAATGAAAGAATCAATCCTCATGGGAAAGAAGAATTGGAAAGAATGTAGGCCCTTCTTTAGTAGTGTAAGATGAATCTTCGGAAAGGTCAAGATCAAATGAAGATGTATGCTGATGAGAAGAGGCGATCTTTAGAGTTCCAAGAAGGAGAATTGGTTTTGTTGAATGTGCCGAAGTCTTGGTACTCTACTTTGAAAGATGAATCCAATAACAAGCTTGCTCATAGATTTTATGGCCCCTACTGGATCATGAGGCATATTGGTGACTTAGCATATGGATTGAAGCTACCCTCTTCTTCTAAGATTCATAATGTATTCCATGTTAGTTAGCTCAAGCCTTTTTATGATGATTCTATTGATACAGTTGATGAACTGCCACCTATTGATGAAGGTCTTATTCAGTATATCCTAGAGGGCTATCATAGGTCAACATGAGAAGAAGCTTCGATCCAATTCCATCATTGAAAATTTAATCAAATGGAGAGGTCTACCACAAGAGAAATCTTCTTGGAGACATGATTCCTTATTAGATGAGTTTTCTTTGCTAAGGGATACACTGATGGCTGAAGCTTATTGACTATGGAGCTAGTTATGGTGTTGATAGTAGCCTGTTCTAGAACAGTTTTTATTTTGTCCAATTTTCAAAATTATGCCACATAAAAAGGGTTAAAGTACTCTTCAAGAGGTATGCTTTGACATGTGGCACACCTCATTTAGACACTTCTTCTAGAAGTTATGGCAAATTTGGTTCAGCTAGGGTCTATTTATACAACAAGCTGTCTACTTTATTTTAAGCTCGTCAATTGAAGACTTTAAGGCTCCAAGTACCTTTAAAGCATTTTTTATCATGTATATAGCTGAGTCCTACTCTTATTCTTCCATTTCAATCCATATATCTTTCATCTTTTATTCATTTTCCAATTTGTAAAGCTGAGAACAGAGTAGTACTCTGTTCTATCCATCCTTTTCTAATCTTTGTAAGTTTTTTTTCTGGGCAAAAACCTTTGGGATGGGATGGATTGTTGTAAGAAATTGAGAAGAATAAGGATTTAGTGTGTAAATAGTATTAATGCCATGTCACATTGACATTGGTATAAAAGGAGGGGACATGTAATTTTTCTCATCTTTGACACATTAATACATTATTGTCTTTCTTCTCGTTACCTTGCTCTCAACTTCAATGGCTTCTTTCTCTTTCCTGTATTTCTCTCTCCTCGTTACTCTCTTTCTCTCTCTCCAATTCACTTCTTGATAGATATGAAGGCTTTGTTGGCTCTATTTGATGGGTGAGAGGATCAACTATTTTCCTGAAGAAAAGACTTCCCAAGAGGTTACCTAGAGTGGTATTGTCATCGTCTAAGCATGCTTAACTACAAGGTAACTAATCATCAAGTTAAGCCTTGTTGTTGCTCCATATCACAAAGAGAGTTTTCAAAATATTCTTTTGAAGGAGATAAAGAGCTTTTCAAGGACCTCCCACCTACAAATTGGCATCCAACATCTTTGGACTTCTATCACATTGCTTATCTAATTTTGTGAATTGTTCCACAGTGAAGACATCATGTGTAAGTAGCAATTTCTCTCAGTTTCAAGTATCACATCATGTTCTCACCATCACATGCACAACATGATGAACTTGCACACATGCATGAGGATGAAATCATGAATGATCTAGATAATTTTGATGCACTTGAACTAGTTGATAAGAGGGACTTCGATTCTCTAATGACTCGTGCAATGACACTAGATAAAAAGTTTGATAATCTCAACAAATATATTACAAAAATCTTGGATCTTTTAAAGAAGCTTGTACAAAAAAAATCTTCACATGTTTTGGATTTGCCTCTTGAAGACAGGGTTGCTCTTAGAGCTACTCCATCCATAAGGCTTGCCTCAACGTGTTGAGGTCTCTAGGTCTCTCAGTACATAAGAGACCAACAATATGTGAGAAAATACAAATCCACTTGTGTTTTGAGGAGAGGAATGAGATTATAACAAGGTTTCAATCAATGCTTTTTTGGAAAGATGGAAAAACTTACATTAGTTATATCGCATACTAGACAAATGATGGATGTCTTGATGCCATTACTTATCCTAAGAGTGGAACAAGTTTGAGGAAATATTTTAAAAAGAATTTCTCCTTGAGAATAAAAAGGACTATAATTTAATTTCTTGGAATAAGTGTCAAATGGAAGGTCTAATCTTAACCTAGTACATCTCCAAATACACAAAAATCTTTCTCAAACTTGATGGCTTCGATTACTTTAGAAGATTCGAGATTTTACTCAAGATTTGGACAATGAGTACAAGGCCAAGGTGAAAACTCAATATCGTTAAACACTAAAAGAGGCCATCAAATGTGCATAGATTTTTTACGATACACTACATTATGAAAAACATATGCATATGCATTTGCATACTCAAAGTCTACATCAGCATTAGCAAGGAAGAGATAGTTACTTGCCAGAGCACATAAGGAAAATTTATCCACAGCTCAAAGGTAATGAGCTAAATAAGCACAAGAGCAAAGAAAAAGAAATGTATATGGTACACGTGCTCCTTTTGGAAGCTTGACTACCTCCCCATGGCAATCCCATGTTTGGTCCCCACAACAATTCATGGTATGGTCAACGGACGATGAGTTTGTATTCTAATGGATGATGGATCACTTCACAACTTTCTTGACTATATGTTGGCTAAGAACCTATATATGAACTAGGTGCTTGACACTCATACCTATATTGTGTCTCTTATAAATGAGAGTGACAAAGATGCATGGGATAAACAAATACATGACGTATTAGAGGTGCAAGGGCATACTATGAAAATGAATTTTTAAGTTATGAATGTGACTAGGGTAGATGTGGTGTCAAGCCAAGTGTGGTTGCACAATAATCTAGATAGCACGTTAAAACATAGCTATGGGCACAATAATATTGCATTTGAGAACAATGTGTGTATGTTTTATTATTGGGTAAGTGGAATGTTCCATCATCCACTCTTATATGTACAATTGAACTTAATTACTTGGCCAAATATAATGAAATAGAATACGTCTATTTTTATTATGTAGACTCTTCTTTTTTTTTCTTCACACAAGTTTGTATGTTATATTGATGATATTGTGGATTTTCTTTAGTGGAATCTAATGATAAACTAATTACATTCTCTCTCTCTAATCTCTCCTTAAAAATATGTTTTAGCTATTATGAGTTTTTGGTTATGCTTGTTGGCCTAACCGATGCTCTTGCCACATTTATGACACTTATGGATAGTGTCTTACATACATATCTTGGAAAATATGTTGTTGTTTTCCTTATTAATATCTTTATTTGCTATTAGTTTGAGGAAGGACATTGGAAACTACATTGGCCATACAATTTTGAAGAATGTATTATGATGGATAGAACAATGTCCATATGCTTTTGTATAATGGCCTCAGACTACAAATTTGGAGGAGTTACAAACATTCTATGCTTTGGTAGGATTTTACTGCAAATTCATCAAAGATTATACTAAGATAGTTATTCCTATGATGAGCCAATTGAAAGCTCAAGGTCACATTTTCTCTTGGGTTAAGGAACAACAACACAATTTTGATAAACTCAAAGTCTCTATCACTATTGCACCAATGCTAGCTAAAGTGAATCCACATAAATTGTCTATAGTGAAAACTAATGCTAGTGACACAACCATTGGGGTTGTGTTAGTCCAAGAGGGAAGACTTGTGGCTTTTGAAAGTAAAAAGGCTACATAAAACTTAAGAAAATTATTTTGCTTATGAATATATGCTCTATGTAATTAATTATCTGTGCTTTGAAGAAGTGGCATCATTATTTTTATGGTGTATATTTGGGATAGCATTTGATGAGGAGAATATCAAATCATTCACTATGCAAAAGAATTTGAAATGAAGGATAAATATGCTGAATTTCTTTGATAGTTTGATTGCATGTTAGATTATCGCAAGGGTCAATATAATGTTGTAGTTGATGCTCTAAGTAGAATGCCTAAGGTTGAGACTCTCTCATTTTATAATATAGCTACATTATTGCAATGGTCAATATAATATTGTAGTGGATTCTCCAAATAAAATACTTGAGGTTGAGACTCTCTCATTTAAAGTATTAAAAAGTGATCTATTACAATCTCTACAAGGAAAATGTGAGCAAGAGCAATATTATGCAAAGGTGTGGAGTGCTATTAAAAGAAGGAACCCCTCACCAATCCATGCCCAAGATACTGACTCCACATAAGGCTCCTCTCTTACAACTAATGAGCTCAATCTATGGAAGAACTATACCATTGATGATGTGTACTTGCTTTACAAGTGTCCAAACATGTGTACCCTAGGACTGACACACCTAACACCAAATTCTTCATGGGTGTCATGGATGTCATGATAATATTAGTGTAGGTCATCCAAGGATAATAAAGTCATATGTACATGTATCTAGATACTTGTATTGGTCTAGAATGGATAAGGATATATAATAATATGTTATTTTAAACATGTGACTTTAGGGTTTAGTATGTTCACATTTATAGTTGAGGTAGTATAGTGACTCTTGCATGGTTCAGTTTTTGCAATATCTTTTGGGCCTTGATGACTACCTCTCCTATTATGTCTAGCCATAGGTCATTACTATGTTGTCTATCAATATATCTTTCATCAACTCTTTGGGGATCCTAATAGTGTATGTAGTAGGTCTATTGTATAAGAAAACTAGTGGTGGAAGACCTCGGTGGTGACTTGTAAATCTTCCTCAAGTACTACACTCAATAGTATCTTGTTATTCTTGACTCTTGGTTTGTTGCTCCCTTTTCTGAGAAGCAATGTTGGATTTCTTTATCTTGTTGTATTTTCTTGTCCCTTACCTAATCCCAAGTGTCTATTCTATCTCACGAATTGCATGGTGGGAGAACTTGCTTGAGCTATTGCACCAAACACACACCATATACACAAGAGGAAGCTCACTCAAGAACACAAGAAGAAAGATGGAGGTCAAAACATTTTCTTGCTAGTCTCTTCTTCTTCTTTCACACACGATACAATGTACAAAAAGCATAGATAAGATACAACATAAAGGAAAGTGGCCTACTAAGTCAAATTGTGCATAATTTACTATCCTAATTGATTGGCACTATAAGTGTGCTAGCTATAGGTGGATGCAACAAGACAAATATAATAAGTGATAAGTTAGTGGCCATGTGAGGATCATAATGACCATGGATGTGCTAAGTGTAGACATGTGGACCCATTGTAACCAGGTTGTCCATCATCAATTTTTGCACGTGTTGAGCTTGCTATCTCAACATATTCTAGTATTTGGAGTGTTAGTGGGAATTCTTATAGTTTTTGCTCATTTCTAACCCATAGTTCATTTATGCTAGTTTTAGTATTAGCTTTATAATTGTTAAAAAAATCTACACATCTTACAATATGGAAAGATTGGATGCTTACATTCGTGTATAATTTAACTCCACTTGAGTCCACACTATTCCACCATCTTCCCTATCATGTTATATTTGTTGACTATCCTCTCCAAATTGTTCGATAACCAAAACTTAAGGTTGTCTATGCCCCACATGGTGGCCCTCATTGCAAGGATTTCTAATAAGAATTGGTACCTAGGGTTTTTTTGCCCTTTCATATGGTACTTGGAATTCCACCATCTATATATAAAATAAGAAAAACTTTTTGAGAACTTCAAGTAGCCAAAGGATAAATTTTTTTTATAAAGATCACTTGTTCCAAAATTATTGTTGTGTTTCCCATTGCCTAGATTATGACTGATGTATTCGTCCCCTTGCAAAAGGAAGACGCAAAGCTTTTTACTTTACAAGCATGACAAATAAAGGATATGATCACAATGTGTGCAAGATTTTGTGTATTTTGATTAATCTATACATGCACTAAGTCACCTAGGATTAGTGTGTACAGTATCAATTAGTTGAATTTTGAGGTATCTAGCAATTGTAAAAATTGTAATTATACTTCAACTTTGCTAATGTGCTTAAGTCAAATGGTCTTATGGTGATTATGAAAAGATATGAAGTTATATCACACAATAAGGAAGGTCCCTCAACAACAACTAGCAATGCATAGTTCCTTCAATTCAAATTCTATCTAAGAGTGGGTGATGTTGCAACTTACATGATGAATTGATGTTTGGTGATGGACATGAGAGATGTGATCTCACTATAGGTAGGGTTGTATTGAATTGTACTTATGATGCAATGATGCTTCACTATTGTCATAAGGTGATTAGCATTGTAGGAAATCTTGGCCCTAAGTATATACCATTTCTTGAGAAATTTTCATGGTTGTAATGGTGTCCTCTTGCTGTGCATGTAGCTTCTTGTTCCAACATTTCTCTTGTGGATGCTTGTGTTGCTACACTGTTTGAAGCTTTTTCTTGCATTGTTAGTCCTTCTTTCATTGCCTTCTTCTTCTATTCTTTTTTTTTCAATTTTCTCTCGATCAACTTCTTTGGAAGATGACTTTGTGTCTATATGTGGTGGGGGTTACACTCTCTAATCCTTAGAGGTGACCCTTTCCTTGGGGGATTGGAATCAGGTGGCATGTACGGTATGTCTAAGGCAATATGTGAACTATTGGAGACACCTAGGGCCATGTTGATAAGTCTTGTGAGTGCACTACAAAAGCAAATGATACTCACATTTATCTTGGTAGTAGTGACTCCTTTATCTTGGTAGCAAATTATGCTCATGTTTATCTTGGTAGCAATGACTCTTGTATGGGTCCATCTTGCAATATAATTTGGGCCCTGATGACTACCTCTCCTATTATGTCTAGCCATAGGTTGTTTGGGTTTTGTTTGACTATGTTGCCTATCAATACGTCTTTCATCAACCCTTTGGGGATCCTAACAATGTATGTAGTGGGTTTGTTGTGTAAGAACAGTAGTGCTGGAAGACTTGGGTGGGGTTTGTAAGCCTTCCTCAAATACTACACTAAATAGTGTCATGTTATTGTTGACTCTTGGTTGTGCGACAATGTTGGCTTTCTGCATCTTGTTGTATTTTCTTGTCCCTTGCCTAATCAAGTGTGTATTTACTATTCGGAGGGTTAATGGAGTTTGTATAGCTTTTTCTCATTTCCAACCCACAATCCATTTATGCTAGTTTTAGCATTAGTTCTATAATTGTAGAAAAAATCTACACCCCTTCCAATATGGGCAGATCATGGGCTCACATTGGTGTATAATTTGACTCTACTTGACTCCACACTATTTCACCATCTTCCCCATCATGTCATATTTATTGACTATCCTCCCCAAATTGTTCAATAACCAAAACTTAAGGTTGCCTATGCCCAACATGGCTAGAATCAAAAGTTGAATTCATTCCACTACTTCGTAGTGAACACAATCTTGCCCTCATTATGGGATCTCTAATAGGAATTGATACCTAGGGTTTTTTTGCCCTCTCATTTGGTACTTGGGATTCCATCGTCTATACATAAAAGAAACTTTTTGAGAACTTCAAGTAGCCAATGGACAAATCTTTTGACAAAGATCACTTGTTACCGCTAAATGTTACCAAAATTACTATTGCATTCCCCATTGCCTAAATTACTACCAAATATTCTTGCTTTTGCAAAAGGAATATACAAAGCTTCTCAGCTCTACAACCATGACAAATAGAGTACAATGATCTTAGTGTGTGCAAGATTTTGCGTATTTTGTTTAATTTATACATACACAAAGTCACCTAGGGTTGATTTTGTACAATATTAATTAGTTGAATTTTGAGGTATCCACCAATAGTATAAGTTGTGATTATGCTTCAATTCTACTAATGTGTCCAAATCAACTGATCTTATGGTCTTTATGAAAAGAGACAATGATATGTTGCACAACAAGGAAGGTCCTTCAACTAGTGATGTGTAGTTCCTTTAGTTAAGATTCTATCCAAGAGTGGGTGATGTTGCAACTTAGATGGTGAATCAATGTTTGGTGCAAGAAAGATGGACATGAGAGATGTGATCTCACTATAGCTAGGGTTGTATTGAATTGTACTCATTATGCAGTGATCCTTTGCTATCATCACAAGGTGATTAGCATTGTAGGCAATCTTGACTCTAAGTATATGCCATTTTTTGAGGAATTGTCAAGACAAGCTGCATTTCTCCTTAAGCTCATTGATTTTTCGTTATTTTTAAAGGTTTATAACTAACATATATGATGGTATCAATTTTCCCGATCACACTTGGCATGTAAATTCCTTGAGAACTCATCTTACACTTGGATGCTTTTGTAGAAGAGATACACATTTTTGTCCCATGTGGGGTGCCATTAAGAAATGGGCTTGGCCATGTTATCATCAACAAGACTCATGCCAATCATTGCAAAAAATATGGCAAATGTTCCAAATGTAAAGTTTAATGAAGCATTAAATTTCTATGAAATTTGTATGCTTAGCCATATCTACAGCCATGTTGGAAATTGATAAGCAATTGTGATTGAGTTTGAGGCCTATAAGAGATAGAGGCTTGGTGCTATGGTTAGGTTGAGTAGTGATTAGCATTATAATTGATTCATAATGTGAGTTTTCAAGTGTCTTATTTCTAGAAATGGCATCTCAAGGTTGATAAGCAATGTGCCATTGTTATGCATTCTAGCTCAATGAGGCAAGTGGCCCAAGCTTTAATGCCTTCCCAATGTTCCTACATCACCACATAAAGACTAGAGATTAGAAACTCAACTTGCATTATGGCATCAGTTATGTACATGATTCTAAAGGGTGTTTATTTTGTAGTAGTCTTGTAAGCTATTTGATAGGCCCATAAAAGTACCATGAGCTTGTTGTCCCAATTAGATATTCTATCAAAAATAGTTTTGATTAGCACATTGATTAATATCTTACTGGTAGATTCAAACTAGCTATTTGCATGGGGGTAGCAAGGAGAGGATTTTTTGTTTAAGACCAAGGTGGATAAAAGATGTTCAATGACTATGTTGATGAAATGAGTCCCTTGATCACTCACAATCTTGATCAGGCAGCCAAATCAAGATACGATCTACTCCCATGAGAATTTTGCCCATTATCCATACATTCTTCTTGCAAATTGTCCTATCCTTGCCCATTTGTCATATAATTAATTAATTTTTCCACAATCATGACCATACATAATTCCTAAAATAATAGAAGATATCAAGCAATTCATCATGTATAGTACATGGTTAATTCACAACACATTCAGTAATGCATGATGTTTTACAAGAAGGTGAATGGTGTGGCTAGGAATAAATGTCAAAAACTTTTAATGTCACGTATCATTCTCAATCCTTTTTCTTCTCTATGATTGAATAGTTCATTATATATTAGTGAGATATTTGCTCATAAAACTCATGAGGTGTTGGGGGGTAAAGGCGCTTATTCCTACCTGCCCGTGTATTAGTTACAGTGACAATACCCACATCATGTATTAGTTACCCACACACGTGTACCCTTCAGATGGTGGGCACCCATCACTGTCACTTAATTCTTTATTATTTTAGTGACATTTGGCACTTGAGCTATCTTGGATATTGGACACTTGACATTGGCTATCATTTACCTCATTGGATGCTATAATAGGAGCTTTGCCGACTAGATAGGGTTTGATGCTCCTGATGTCTGTTACTCCTCCGATCTTAGATGTATGAATGCCACTCACATGAGGTTTTGAGCTTTGCTTGCTCATCTAGCTAGCTTTTTTTCCAATGGAAGTTGCTACTTGACATTTGGATGTATTACAAAGCATTTGGTTATATAGTTGAGCTGGAGCTCATTACAATGAGACAATGGGACTCATCGTGCTCTCTTATTGATACTCATTGGATGCACTTACCCTATCATGGGCTGATTTGATCTTTTGTCTTGAACTTGGCACTTATGTCTGTCAAAGTGTTGTCAATGGTATTTATATGCTTATGGGTCATGTATTGAGATTTCTTAGTGAGTTATGCACCTGGTAGCTCTCTTCATTTACCTTGAGACCTACCATGTGCATGTATGGTTACTGATACACTGTAGCTGTGATAATCTTCAATGAAGATTATCCCTGGCTTTTCTTTTCTTGGTTGCTCACAGTTGATCATTTGTATATTGCTACAATTTCTTACAACAACTTGTCATTTTTGTTCTATGCATTCTATTTGAGGGCAATCACTCGAGTCTTGCCTTCAGTTTGTGGACAACTCATTACTTTGGCAATATCTCTTATTTTTAGCTTGATTTGGCAGTGATTTTGGGGCTGATCTGCAAGTTATTACAGTAGTCTACTTTGCCCTTCTATGCACTTGCTTGGTCCCATTATGGCTTGTGATTCTCATGACATTGCTATCTTTACTATTGACAAGTTGGATAGCACCAACTACTATAGCTATTGAAAGACCCAAATCTTGAAAGTTTTAGTGTAAAAAATGCAGATTAAACATTTGAAACATGAGGGTGTCAAGCCTAAACATATTGATACATATGATTGGGGTGAACATGATGAGTTATGTAATTCCACAATCATTTTGTCCCTCTCTAAGTAGGTTTTCTATAATATTGTCTATGATGGGCATGCCACATGAGACTTATGGGGGGATAAAATTCGTAATATCTATGACAAGCAAAGCCCTGCTTCTCACATGTATTGGCTAAACCAACTCATGGACCTTTGCATGAAAGGAGGGCACTTACTTAAATTGTCAAGAATCGTGCGGTGGGGGGACTTGCTATAGATGCTGCCCCAAACACACACAGAATGCACAATGAGAAGCTCACTCAAGAGACAAGAAGAGAGATGGAGGCCAAAACGTTTTCTTGCTAGTTTCTTATTCTTCTTCCACACACATTACTATGTACACAAAGTATAGATAAGATACAACATAAACGAAAGTGGCCTACTAAGTCAAACAATGCATAACCGACTACACTAGTTGACTGACGCTATAACTATGCCAGCTGTAAATAGGTGTAACAACCTGAATATAATAAGTAATGAGTCAATGACCATGTGAGAGTCATAATATCCACCGATGTGCCAAGTGTAGATGTGTGGACCCATCTAACTAGGCGGTCCATCATTAATGTCTGCATATGTTGAGCTTGTCATGTCAACACTCCCCCTCAAGCTCAACTGCATCTCTGCAACTCCAAGTAAGCTTCGAAAGTTTTGAAGCTTCTATGTACCCAATGCCTTTGTGAAGATGTCAGCTATCTGATCCTGTGTGCTGATATACACCAAGTCAATCTCACCTGCTAGTACCTTCTCTCTCACAAAGTGGTAGTGTACCTCAATATGTTTTGTCTTGGCATGGAACACAGGGTTCCTAGCCAACTGTATACTGCTCATATTGTCACAATAAATGATAATTGGACCTTCCACTTACACATCTAAATCAGCCAATAACTTTTGCATCCATACTACCTCACATGCTACAACAGCAGCACCTCTATACTCATCCTCTGTACTCGACAAAGCAACTGTAGATTGCTTTTTGCTGCTCCAAGTAACTGGTACACTACTAAGAGAGAACATGTATCCGCTGGTAGATCTTCTATCAGACATACTACCAGCCCAATCTGCATCTGTGTATCCAAACACATGTACATCTGTACCTATCTCATAGAAAAGTCCATAATGTAATGTGGACTTCATATATCTCAATATGCGTATGACTACATCCAAATGTGGCTTTCTAGGTACTTGCGTAAACTGACTCACAAGACCAACAGCGTAGCTCAAGTCTGGCCTTGTAATGGTCATGTAGATCAAACTCCCCACTATCCTCCTGAACATAGTAAGGTCTTCTATCTCATCCCCAACATCAGCACTCAACTTTACATTCTGCTCCAACGGGACTGAAAGTGGTTTGCATGCTGTCATACCATACTTGGACAACAGATCCAAGCCATACTGTCTTTGGGACAGCCATATACCATCATCACATCTGATCACCTCAATGCCAAGGAAGTATCTTAGCTCACCTAAATCCTTCATCTCAAACTTCTTCTTCAAAAAGTCCTTGACTTCAGCAATCCCATTATCATTATCACCTGTAATAATCAAGTCATCCACATAGATGACTATGATGACCAAACCTGCATCTCCCTTTCTCACATAAAGTGAGTGATCAGCATCAGAAATATAAAAGCCAATATTGACAAGATACTCTCTGATCTTGTCAGACCATGCTCTAGGTGCTTGCTTAAGCCCATAGAGCGCCTTCTTCAACCTGCACACATACGTGGGATGCTCTAAATCTTCATAACCTACTAGCTGATCCATGTACACTTCTTCCTGCAAATCACCATGCAAGAAGGCATTCTTCACAACCATTTGCTGCAATCTCCAACCTTTGGCTGCTACCAAAGCAATCACACATCTAACAGTTGCCATCCTAGCAACTGGACTGAAGGTTTCTTCATAATCTATGCCATATGTCTGGGCATAGCCTTTTGCAACCATCCTAGCTTTGTACCTACTAATAGAACCATCAACGTTGTGCTTAATCTTATAAACCCACTTACATCTAATAGCTTTCTTGCCCTTCGGCAATGATACTAGATCCCAAGTCTTATTGGCCTCTAATGCAGCCATCTCCTCATCCATTGCTACATCCCAATGAGTATGACCAACAGCATCCTCAAAACAAGTGGGCTCAACATCCTCAACTAGTTTCACCATATAAGCATAACGGTGAGCTGCATAACCTTCAAAACCAAATCTTTTAATAGGGTATCTGACCTTGCTAGATCTGCGTACCACCAGATCACTCAATGGAGCCTTTACATTACTATGAGCTCTTTGTACACCTGGTGTCCTGACAGAAGGAATACCAAGCTCATCATCTAAGCTCTCTGAGCCACTGGAGTCTCCATCAAAAACTGCATCAATGCCATCTGACACTTTATTCTTTCCTTTGTCTTTACCTGTAGTGCTACTAGATGCACGTGAAGATGTAGAGCTACTCCTTAGTCTCCCAGACCAAGGACTACCAGATGATGTCTCTGGTCCACTAAGATTCTGTGATTCTTGCTTTTCAGCCTGCACATGACTGTCATGACCATCATCATCATCCAATACATCACCACTAGATGCATACCAACTGCTCATTTCATCAAAGATGGCATCCCTGCTCACTTTGAACTTACATGTGACAGGGTTATAACAGCGATACCCTTTCTGCTCTAAAGAGTATCCAATAAAGACACATTTTTCTGCCTTTGGATCAAGCTTCTTTCGTAGCTCATCTGGCACATGAACATATGCAACACGGCCAAATACCTTTAAGTGTGATACATCAGGCTTCTTGCCAGTAAAGCATTCTTCAGGAGTCATCCCATGAACTACAGCTATGGGAGTTTTGTTCATAATATAAACAGCAGTATGAATAGCCTCAAACCAAAAATGCTTAGGCATATTCTTTTCTACCATCAAGGCATGTGCAACTTCTGCAATATGCCTATTTTTCCTTTCTGCAACCCCATTTTGCTGTGGGGTATACCTGCATGTGAACTGTCTCTTTATCCCATGAGACCTCAGAAAATCACTGAACTCATTCGAGAGGTACTCTCCCCCTCCATTTGACCTCAAGCACTTTACTTTCAAGCCTGTTTCTCTTTCAACTGTAGCCTTTAAAGTTCTAAAGTGCTCAAACGCTTCACTCTTTTCCTTCATAAAATTTACCCACAGCTTTCTAAAACAATCATCAATGAATGTGACAAAGTATGAACTGCCTCCAAGAGATACATTTTGTGTAGGCCCCCAAATATCTGTATGCACAACATCAAGGATGTTTTTGTGAAGACCCCCAAATATCTGTATGCACAACATCAAGGATATTTTTGCTTACATCTATTTCATGTGAAAAGGATTGTCTTGCCTACTTGCCAAACTGGCATGCTTCGCATACCTTATGAAATTATGCAATTCTAAATGTAGGCAAACCTATAACCAACCCTTTGGATTGCATTAATTTCAGCCTTTGTACATTTGCATGTCCAATGCGTTTGTGCCAAATTTTAATATCTGCAACAACACCTTTTCCTTTAGCATACATAGCAGCATTCATAGGAGGAATTCCAGCATCTAGAGTAAACATACGTCTAACTCTACTTCCCTTTGCAACCAACTTGCACTTGTCATTGAAGTCTTCTACAAAGCAGCCCTTTGCATTAAATCTGACTTGCAACCCTTGCTCTACCATCTGACCGACTGTCACCAAGTTCTTTGTAATAGATGGCACATGTAATATATCTGAAAGACTCTTTGTCTTACCATCAGGCAAGGATAAGGAAACTTTTCCAATGTGTGAAATTGGGTGGCATAAATCATCACCCGTCTGCACATAACCTGTATTTTGCAAATCCTGTATCTCTCCAAACCATTCTACATGGCTGGTCATATGATTGGATGCACCCGAATCAACATACCAAACATCATCATGTGTTTCCTTTCTTGTAACAGCATTCAGCATATGCTGCATAACAAACAGACGTTCATTTTTATCTTCATTCTATCATGAAGACGACGCATAGTTTCCTTGCTGCAACTTACCACTACGAATATCATCTTTCTTAGCATAACATTGGACTACAATATGACCTGTTTTGCCACAATAGTGACACACAATACCAGAGTTGTTAGAACCTCTGTTCTGCCATCCACCTCTTCCTCCAGAGCTCCCTCTACCTCTAAAGTTACCATGACCTCCTGAAACCTGCATATCGCCAAATTGCTAATTCAATTTGTTTTGCTAGTTATCACTACCATGTCCTATACCACGGCCTCTTGAAGAGGACCTGCCACATCCCCTTCTTGAACTGGAGTAGAAAGCTTGGACCTGTTCACTACTTTTTTCAGATGTCTCACTCTACATGTTGATCTCTTCAGTGATCATAAGGGAGACCAACTTATCGAAATCTAGAAATGGCTTTCTGACATATAGGAAGTTACAAAAGACTTCCAAGCCTTTTCATTGTTAAGTCCAGCCAAGGTAGATGACACCAAATCATCATCATCGGGTATTGCATCAATCGCTGGCAAGGCATCTGCAATGCTCCTTACCTTCAGTGCATACTCATTGATAGACATCTTTCCTTTCTTCAATGTATTCAACTCTTGCTTGAGTTGAATCTTTCGTGCCTTTGTATTTACGGAAAACATACTTTCAAGTATGGTCCAAGTTGCATATGAATTCTCTGCATTTCTAATATGTCCCAGCATATTATTGTCAATTACTGCAGACAACCAATACATGACCTTTTTGTCTTTTGCATTCCATTCCTTTCGTGCCTTTGTCTCTTCTGCAGTTGGAGGATCACTCACCTCCGACTCCTTTTCTCCACCTAAAACAAACTCATAGAGGCCTTTTCCAATAAGGAAGTTCATGACACGGAACTTCCATGAAGGGTAGTTGTTCTTATCGAGCTTCTCAATGATGGGGTTTCCACTATTCTCTACCATTATCACAAAACTAATACCAAACAGCAAGCAAATCTTCTGCAACCCTCGACCTTTAGTGCACAGCAATACACCAGATAGCCTTTTTCATTGTCTACTCAACAATACATGCAATCTGCAACCGATTTGCAGATAAACCTTGTGTTTATTTGCTGGTAAATACCTTTGAACTTACAGATCTAAAATCTATAACCTGTGCACCTGTATACGGCAGACACAGCTGAAATTCCAGGATACCTCGAACTGCTGTCAAGTCTAAAACGGGGCCTGAAATGACCTTGGATGGCCAAAATAGCAGCGGAAAAGCTCTAAAGGACCTATTTATAGAATACACACATCGCTCTTTGCACACACCAAATCTCACTACAATTTGAGATTTTTGCTCTGCCCTGCTTCTAGTGCCTCCACAGGCACTGTCCAAGAGAAGAAGTAGAGAATGGAAGAGCATCCATTGCTTACTTGCTCGAATCCTTGGCTCCTCTCCTTCGCTTTTGCCTTCAAATCCAGCCTCAATCAGTGGTTCAGCTTTGATACCATGTCAAGAATCGCGTGATGGGGGAACTTGCTCAAGATGTTGCACCGAACACACACAGAATGCACAAGGAGAAGCTTACTCAAGAGACAAGAAGAGAGATAGAGGCTAAAACGTTTTCTTGCTGGTTTCTTCTTCTTCTTCCACACACATTACTATGTACACAAAGTGTACATAAGTTACAACATAAAGGAAAGTGGCCTACTAAGTCAAACAATGCATAACTGACTACACTAGTCGATTGGCGTTGTAACTATGCCAGCTATAAATAGGTGTAACAACCTGAATATAATAAGTAATGAGTTAGTGGCCATGTGAGAGTCATAATGACCATTGACGTGCTAAGTGTAGACATGTGGACCCATCTAACCAAGCGGTCCATCATTAATGTCCACATGTGTTGAGCTTGTCATCTAAATATAAATGAGTTTCATTCTATTCTCAAGCATTTGTCTTCATAGAGGATTGAATTCAAGGGTAATCTCCCTTCCTTGTTCCTCTTGGTTACACTGCCTAAACTATGGAATACATTTCATAGTGTTATGTCTATAAACATGCCTATTGATGGGTTTAAGTTGCCAGATGTAGAGGGCACACTCTTGAATGAAGAGGTTAACAGAAAGAATGTCTATGCTTCTCACATCTCTCATGCTTTGATAGTTAGAAGCCATAATGGTAGAAGCGGTAATGACAGCCATGGGAGAGACTCTCAATAGCCTCGTTCTTAGTCATATGGACAATCTCACAGTAAGTCCTGTGGCTGTAAGTCCTCATTGACTTGTCATTACTATGGAAAAATAGGACATATTCAGCCACAATGTCATAAAATGCATGAGGACAAGCGTAAGAAAAAGGACAAGGGTAAAGTACAAGACTAAAAATGATGACCGCAACATTATTCCTAGAAAGTCCAGCATTAAGATCAAATAGATTAATGTCGTGCAAACGAATTCTGATGATGATTTCATAATTGCAACTTCTTCTCTTGATACTTCATAGAGGATTGATACCTTGTCAGGATATACTCAGTGTTGGTTGATAGATTCAAGGGCTTCCTTTCATGTGACCCCTCATAGAGTGGTTTCACTCCTATCGTAGTATGACTGGATCTATCCATTTGGATAATGACCTATACAGAAGCCATGGGGTACACTGACTCTAATTATGCAAGACATGCGAACAATAAGAAGTCTACCTCTAGCTATGTCTTCACCTTTGTTGGAGGTGCCATTTCTTAGATGTCTAGGATGCAGAAATGCATAGCCCTATCTAGTTCAAAGGTAGAGTATGTTGCAGTCTCACTAAGGCTTGCAAGAAGGCTCTTGGGCTAGGCCACAGACCTTGGCATTACTGATGTGGTCCCTACACTACATTCAGATTCTATGAGTGTTATTCCATTGGCCAAGAATTTTGATATGTATGTGAAGACAAAGCACATTGAGGTGCATTATCACTTTATTAGAGAGGTTGTTCAGGACAAGTCCATTTAGCTTTGTCAAGATCTCAACTGACAAAAATCCTACATATCTGCTCAATCAAAGTCTCTTTGTTGCTATAGATCTACTCACTAAAAGTCTCTCATCAGAGCGTTTTGTCTTCCTTAGGAAGTTGATGGGCATTGGATGAGATGACGTCTTTCCTCATCCTATTTACTCTATGTACACTTGTACTTTGTCACTTTTTTTCTTATTCTCTCCTCAATATGGGCACATTTGCCTTAATTGAGAGCTTGTTGGGGGTAAAGGCATCTATGCCTAGCCACCTGTGTATTAGTTATACTAACAATATCCAACGTGTATCAATTATCCACACACCTTTACCCTACAGGTGGTGGGGGGTGCCCATCACTATCAGTATTATTCCTTATTATTTCAATGGTATTTGAATAAAGGGAAGGCCGATCATACATTGTGACTATTGGAATTCCCACATCTTGTCAATTTCAATCTTGGATGCATCAACGTATTTGTGGAGCATTATCATCTAATCTAGGATTCATAAGCTAGGCCTGCTATTACAAGAGCCTTCTTTAGTGCCTCGTAAGGATCTTACCATCAATTGGTCCATTTGTGTACAAGTAGGAGCTTGTATAAAGGTCTTGCTATTGTAGCATATTTCAATACAAAGTGCCTATAGTATCTAATATGCCCTAAGAAGCATTGGATCCCTTTCTATTTTGTAGGTGGTGGGAGATCCATTATCACTCAATTTTTTTCTATTTTAGTTGCAATGCTATTTTTGGATACTACATGGCCCAAGATCATATCATGTTTTACCCAAAATTTGCATTTCAATGGATTCACTATAGTTGACATTACCTACATCATTCAAAGACTAGTCAAATATTTTCAAAGGTGTTCCTTCCAATTGGAGCATCCACAAAAATCTTGAGCTAGTTTCTCAGCATGTCTTTAAACTTTTAAAGATAGTACACATTAAACAAAGTGATATGCCTTTGTACACGAACCCTTCCCACTTTATAGCAAAGGTTACACTTGGTTGTATCTTGAAAAGCCTTGTGAAAAGCCTTCAAAGAAACTACAAATCTCCTCCCTTTCCACTTGTCCAATACTGCATGCTATTAAAAAGTGGCATCACTATATTTATGGAAGCCCTTTCAAAGTTAAAAGCGATCATTGTTGTTCCTACTTGGCTATTGTGTTTACGTATGTCACATTTGGTATTTGATGGCACGAAATCAAGGAAGCAATATATTTGCATCCCCTCTCTCTCGTCACTCTTTCTCTCTCTCCCCAAATTTTCTCTCTCCTATAAAAGGACCCATCCCCCCTTTCACATTGTGAATCATTTCCACAACTCTTGATATGTGGCTCTCTCTCTCTCTATCTTTCCCTCACTATCTCTCCTGTGTTTATAAAAGGATCCCCTTCCCCTTGCAATTCAAGTTCGTGTTTTCTATCCCCTACCCTTGTCATAGTACTCTCTCTCCCCCTCTCTCTCCCCCTCTCTCTCTCCACACCTCTCTCTCTCTCTCACTGTCACACACTCTCTCTCACCTTTCTATCCTAATCTCTCTCTCTCTCTCTCTCTCTCTCTCTCTCTCTCTCTCTCTCTCTCTCTCTCTCTCTCTCTCTCTCTCTCTCTCTCTCTCTCTCTCTCTCTCTCTCTCTCTCTCTCTCTCTCTCTCTTTGTTGTCTCTATAGGAGAGTTTGTACTTGGAATGATTTGTGTGTGGAAGTGGATAATGGTCTCTACTAGTTGTGGCATTTATCTTATTATAATTGAGCATACGTTAATATTCTTATTCTTTTTTAGTACTACAATAATAGATGATGCCCATTCCATATGCTTGATCTCGTAAATAAATTGTGCTCTTTGAAATTCATTTAAATGATCTTGGACACGGTGAGTAGAGTGAGGATTCATTGAGTAAGCCCTTCTTTCATTGGCTTAGCATCGAGGTTTAATGGAATTGTGTTAACCGTCAGACAAACAAGGTGGAAAATCTAGAAAAGCTAAAGTAGAAGACAAAGGCCAAGGCAAAGTGAAACGGAATACGAAGGCACACTAAGAAAAATCTAGAAACACAAGAAGCACAGAAAAGTCCTAAATAAGGGAAAAATGGGTACAAGAAAAAGCGCAAGTCAATACTTTTGTAAAAGAGCGCAAGCGCATCATGATTTAATTTAAGGAGCGCCGGGCTCTCACCCGTGCAATTTGTAAATATAGAGGCACATTGGAAAGGAAGGTAGGAAGATAGAAGGACAATGGGAAAAAGGGCCTAGGCCACAGCCGGCCATGTAAAAAAGGGGATAAGGGGATGACCACCCAAAAGGAATTTAGGGTTTTGTATATAAAGTTGAAAAGTGAATGAGAAGCTCATTCTTAGCTCTCCATCTTCTCCTCTCTACTTCTTCTTCTCTTCTCTTCTCTTCTCTTGCTCGTGGCTATGGAGCTTGGAGCGTGGAGCTTGAGGATGGAGCTTGCTTGAAGCTTGCACTTGGATAGTGGAGCTATCGGAGTGTGCGGGAGAGGAGGTAACTCAATCAGCATGGAGGTAAGCTAACTACACCCGTAGATATGGATGGCGCATCGGCTATGTGAGAGGTAGCCATTAGTTCTCAGCTTGGAACGCTTGAAACAATAAGCAGTCCGTGGGTCTTGGCGGTTGAGCAAAGGCTCCCACATTTTGGTTCCATTGCCAAGACCAACGGATTCAAGCCTTGAGTACTTGCGCGCTTCAAACCGAGCATTGAAGTAGGGTTTTCCCCGAACTGGTGCTTGAGGTAGATAGGTAGGAAGCGAAGGAGTTTGAAGAGGTATTCGATCTCCTTAGCAAGTTGATTTTTGTTGTTTTGGACTTAGGAAAGCATGAGGGAGTAGTGTAGGTATTTTCCTTATGATTTTTTCTTGCATTTAGAAAGGATAGGAGAAAAACGTTGGAGCAATCAGTAGGGTTTTTTGTTGCTGTATAACAGGCTGAAACAGGGAAAAGAAGGGCAAGAAATAAAATTTTGGGTTAAATGTTAGTAAGGGAAGCAAGATTAAGGTGAGTGCAGGCCTAGACAGGGTGATAAGGGGCCAAGAGTGGCAAGAAAGGCCACATTGTGCATTACAAGGTTTCAGGAGAGCAGGAGAGAGGAAGAAAGCTTCGTTGAGTGGATCCGCTTTGATCTGGCCATCCTAGAGTTATTTGCCCAGCCCAGGTAATTCTACATCTTCCCCTACATGAGTAGGTTGCATCTGGAGCTGCTTGACCAATGGGAAGGCCTCCAATGCTCGGCACAACGAATTTTGTGAAGACCGGCAAAAAAATGCACTGCACTCGGCGTGTCCGATTCTAGGCCGAGTCCCAGAATTGACCCTCGGACTGCTCAGAAATTTGGCCCTCAAACTGCTCAGAAATTTGGCCCTCGGCCCCACCAACTCAGCCCACTCAACTCGCCCTCGGCCACTCGGCCCTCGGACAACCAAACTCGGACTGGCCGTATTTGACATTCGGACCAGTTACATTCGGCCGAATCGGGCACTCGGCCCCTGCAATTCGAACCTGTTGGGCCAAATTAGATTTTTTCAAATTTTAACTTGAAGACAGTGAAACTGACCGAGAGACCATATAAAGCCAAAACCATATCATAGATCGATCAATGGGCTGAAACTTAGAGCAAGTAGTTCAAAATTTGGCTATAAACATTCTTTCAAATCACGTATGGCATTTACCGTAACGACCCTGCGGAACAGGGGGGACTGCCCCCCCGGACCCCTGGAGAGGGGGCTCTACCTACTCCACACCTCCCTCGAGTAGGTTGGAGAGAAAACACACATCGTGATAGGTCCTCCAAAATAGACCCTAGTGTAGTAATGGCTCTACACAAGCATGGATTCTCACTTGCAAAAGAGCAGCCAAAAGCTTGTACCCGAATAGAGACAAACAGAGACCCTAGAACCTCAATGGGCCAATCTAGCCAACAAGGGCAAAAAGGCCACACTGCAAAAACACATGCGTGTTGCGTTCGGACTACATCTAATCAAAGCGGAAAGCAACAACATCAGGCTACAACAACGAGAATGACTAGATATGATAGTCCTGACAATAGATGCTCCTTGAATAGCACTTCACTGACGATCCAAGACACCAGTGGAGAATCCACATCTGGTCGTGTAGTTGGGGACTCAAGGACATTTGTCAGAAGGCTTAAATTTACAAGCCAAGACCCGAAAGATGAAGACATAGTACCACCTTCTTACCTTAGGGTCAAACTCACCGCAAAAAGAGAGCACGCCATCGATGCTCTGATTGATGAAGGAGAAGATTTTAACATATTGAGCTATGAAGCATGGACCCTACTAGGCCAACCAAAGCTCACACCGAATAATGCAACTCTTAACCCTTACAGGGGACACCCACAAGCACTCATAGGGAAGTGCAAAATCCTTGCGACAATTGAAACTAAAAGCTTGCCTATCCTATTTCATGTTCCTCCAATTATTGCTAATTACGGTAAGGAAACCCTCCTAGGAAGACCCTTCAAAAGGGTGACCAAGTGTGAGGCCGACTATGTAGCATAGAGGATACACCTGACACTACCAGGAGTGAGGATAGTCACAACCTTTAGCAAGGATAACCTCATCAAACCTTGAGGGAAAGGCAAGGAAGGTGTTGACATAACAATCAAGCCTACTAACAAAAGCAAGGACTTGTTGGAAGAATTGATACAAGCACAGGTCAAACAATGAGAACCAGTGAGTGAGGCCACGCCTGAAACAAGAAGGTCAGGAGACAATGCCAAGGACGGGCTTTGGACTTACAAATATCGTAGAAGACCACAAAAGAATCCCAAGCCTTATAAACGAAGGCATCGATGGAGGGTCAGCACAATGCCGCAATGGATATCCAAAGCATTGCTACGTGCTCAAGGATATTACGTAGGTAACCGATGGATTTGGGTGCCAAAACCCCGTGCTAAACCTCCTCTGTCCGACTGAAGGCCAGATCGTATCAAGAGCAAAGAAGTGTAGGAGGAAATCTAAACGAAAAACCAAGTCTCGAGTCAAAAACAGTGGAGTGACCGATCCCCTCACAATCGAAATCAAGAAACCAAACGGGACCACTCAAAGGGTAGATCCTCAGCCTAGCATGCTTGACAAGCAGATATCAGATGTAATCCTTGAGGATATGCAAAAGCCATTAGTGCCCAAAAAGCCTTTGATTTCCCAAGAGGATAACAGGCATCATAGGCACAACATTGCTCATGGCAAGGTTAAATGCTCAACAAAGCAAATAGCAAAATCATCCAACGGCCACGAGCAAATCTCCCAGCCAATGTCAAAGCCACTTAAGAGTCCCAAGTCTCCTACACCCTCTTCCCCTAAACGGACACAGGAAGCACAACAATTGTCAAGTGCGGCTACTCAATCCCAATCTCTACCTACATTTAAGCTTCCAAATGTCCAAGAGGCAGGACATGACACCACCCTTAGCTCTCAACCTAAGGATATGCTTATGCAATCCACCGTGGCTACCTCAACTGATGCTCGATCTAGACAAGTGAATGCTCTAAGGGCAACAAGAGACACGACCACTTCCAATCGACCTAAGTACTTGACATCACAATCCACCAATAGTAGCAAGTCCACTGAACTAGCTGCTACTACTTCTAATAGGGATCACAACAGTCACAGCCCTTGGCCGTGAGAATGCCCCTTGTGGAACGTGTCCTTAGTAGTTCACCTATGGAGGAGGTGTCTCAACCAACTTCCTTGACAACTCCAGCACTTCCAAAGCACCTAAAGCCTAGGTTGGAGGAGTTAAACAGAAGGGAATTGGCTGAAGAGCTAGACTCTCCAAAAAGAGAGGCAATTATACCCTCAGAACCTAGCAAGGCTATTCAATAGGCCACGGCTATGTCCCATGAGGAGACACTAGAGAAAGAGAATGCTGACACCCAACCAAGCACATCAACGACTGACCTAGCTCAAGGTCCCAAATCTTCAAGGGATACACCTCGATTGCCTAGGAAAAAAAAGAGAAAAGAATGAAAAAAACAATGACAGTTGCAAGTGGCTGTAGACCCCAAGAAGATTGAAACCAAGAGTGTCGAAGAGCTGAGGAATAAAGCATCGAGTCTTTCCACCAATGAACCCATTGATGTCTCTCCTAATAGCGGTGAAGCCTCATACACATCCGTGTGTTCTGAAAAATCAAAGCAGTCGTTACCATCAACGATTGCTTGCAACACTCAATCCATCGACAAAAAAACTCACAGTGACCAATCAAGAGTGGATACAACACTGTCACAACAGGGTGACAAATTTATACCAGTCACATCCAAGGAGAACCATGACGCAATAACAAAGCCTTAGGAGAAACATGGAAACCCCAAGAGAATAAGCAATCCTAGAGTTGACCAATCTTGCTCATCTAGGCATGAGCCCCTAGCTATGCTAAAGCCTAGGCAAACTCCTAGAACCTTGCTTGAGATAGCAATCGAGCAAGCCCTCGTTAAACATAGAAGTGTCGCAGAATGCTTATTCGAGTTAGATGCTAAGCTCAAAGTGTTTGCACGTCTGTGTCTTGGCAGACATGGGCACGTTCCCTAAAGCGCAGCTTGAAGAATACTTGCCATTTCCCCTATCCTAGAAAGAGCAAGAACATCTTGACGAGCACTATGACAAGCTCCTGCATGAACACATGTGACTCACCTCTGACGAGGAAGCCAACAAACTATGCTTAACTGTAACATTCAATGATGTGCTCTGCCAACCAAATCTCTTAGAGATAGAGCAACTAAAGTGACAATCAAAGAGTCGAAGTCAATTTGAACAACATTGGTTTGAAAACCGTGTTGCAATGGCCAAACTAGAAGCCCAGATTATGACAGTCTCAGAGGAGCGATTGGCCAAATGGCAGTCTCAAAGAGACCCAACCTATGTGGCACCAACTTCCTTTTGAGTGTTGACTGCCATTCGGGGTACATACTTAGCTGAAACTAGCCAAGAGAACTCTCTATCTGATAAGGTTCTCACTAAGGAGGAGTTACATGTTGCCAATAGACTTGGACAAGGTTCCATGCTACTCGATGTTGCAAAATATCTATCGTTATTGACCCACGAGTACTAGATGCGTGTGCCACACCCCAGTACAATTCGGAGTTCTACAATTGCCTTTTATCCTCGTGAAGTGACATGGATTCGTAAATATGTATATAAATAAACAATGAATTTTGTGACCCTGTATCGACAATATCAACACACACAAGCAATGATAGTCAAGCGCAAGGAGAAGAGTTGGGTTTGATAGGCTAAGCTCCTCAAATCCTCCTCTCACTACACATTTAGAAGTTGTGTGACCATTCCTGCCTCCAAGTGGAGGGCATGCAACCCTCATTACCGCCATAGGAAGCCCTGACCAACATCTCTGATGGTGTAGATAGGGTATTGTCCCTTTCTATACACCTTTCCCCCTTTCCGGTCTATCCTTCCGAGGATGAGCCCTGCCCCACTCCATGACAACTAGTCCACGCAAGTTAGAATAAGCCAAGATCTGCTAATGGCTGGAGGCAAAAAGGACATCATCATGGGGGCCATCCCTCTACAACAAACACTAAATGCCTCACCTCTCCCCTCCTCATCATATGCACTTGATAACCCACTGTATAATCCCTTCCATGCGAATAGTTTTATCCTACCTCAAGGCCTAATCCTTGGTTTGCATTTTGCAGGTCCCCCTACAGTAGCCGACATGGAGCACCCAGTGCAGCTGCCTTGCAAGGATGCTATCCACCATCGAAGGGATCATGCAACACTAGTGTCCCCACCAGAACGCTACGTGCTATCCGCCGTCGAAGGGAGCATGCAACACTAGCACCCCCACCAGAACGCTACGTGCCTACTCTAAAGAGGTACACGCCAATAAGAGGCCCTAAATGACACCGCCCAAGACGTAGGCCAAAAACCCCGCAAGCCAAGAGGACGAGGGCTCAAGGGAGCACACAGGATGTGGCAACACCAGCCGTACAGGCTCCCACTAGATGCTCGGGCACCAGGTGCTCGAAAGAGGAGAGGGCAGCTCGAGACAAGTAGGAATTTGATGCATTTTTTAAAAGCATTCTGGAAACAGTTGCGGCCAGGGACTACACCATCCGGGTCCCAGCCAAAATCTTCCCCACCTAGCCTCATAGGAGCCCTTCACCGACATAGCCTCAGTCGCCCCCGACCACCTGGACTCGCCCCGCCTCATGCAAATAGAGTAGCCCCTATGATATGACGACGCAAGTCTTCGTGCGAACGTGTTCAAAGCCCAAGTCACTGCAAGACCACCAACCTCACAAAGAGCCGCAACAAAGCTACGCTGCCGAAAGCAAAAATCACCCTTGCGAGTGCCCACATCGCATGGCCCAAAGCATGATCTTAACCACTTCCTCTTTCAGGGTTACACTCTATGCTGGGCACTCGTAGCAACTGTTATCCCAGTTGTACCAATATTGCACGTTCCAAAGAGGGTTGCAATATCTCAAGTGTATCTTCCCATCTCAACAAGTGCTTCTCTAACAACGAGGCTAGTACACAATCATCACTGTAATATCCATTTTTTGAGCCTTCGAAGCTTGACATTTCCCAACCCATTGAAAGGATGATAGCCTCAACATATTGCAATGGTTGTAGTCAGTCAAGTTCAAAAAAAAAAAGGGGAGAAAAGAGAAGAGAAAGAAAGAAAGAAAGAAAAAAGAACAGGAAAAAAAAAATGAAAAAGAAAATCGAAAATGAAAAAAGAAAAGAAAAGAATGAAAAGATACGAAGCACCCACGATCACAGCACAGCACCTAGGAGTCCTTAAATTAGGTACGTCTAGTGACCTTGGTCAGCTAGCTCCGTCCTTAGTCCCCTAGCTCTTTAGAATCACCCACAATTGTTCAGGGCACATCAAGGGCAGGACATACCTAAGGATCTTGTCTCGCCTATGGTTAGACCTGTCACCCTGACCCATTCGCACAATTCCTTCTTGCACTCTCCCTTAATACCATTGCAATCAATTGTGGTAAGCACCACACGAATGGCCATGAAAAGTACACTGTCCTCATCAAGTAAGTCTAACAGCTCCCAACTACCGAAAGTGCGGTGTCCCTGTGTTCAATTATGCTATGTTGTGTAGTCACAATGCAAAGGATGTCTCATACACCTTCACGTGTACTTCTTCTCAACATGGACAACTTTGCTTCATCCACAAATTGTTACGAGAAACCAGCCCGCGGTCTTCTAACTATGTAATATCTAAGTATACACAAGCACTCACATAATATCTGCACCAAAATATACACACAATTTGGGTCCTCAAGTGTAGGACAATACTCTCATCTTGCTTAGAGCTCTACCTGTCTCCCAAACTAATTGAATTATGTCTTGTGCATGATAGAAAAGGCTAGCACTACCCCTAAGAAGAGACCACCTATGAGAGGTTTTCAATTCCAGGCATTGAAAACTCCAACGAAAGTGTCATTCGCTCTTTATCGACACCCAACTCTAAATTCATATCCTTTATCATCCTGCAAGCCCTCCAAGAATCATCATGTGTAGAATCCCCAACAAACCAACACTTGTGCTGGCCATCAGTGCAATCCCCGACAAAGAGCAGCCCTACCACCAACTCCAACAACCCTACCACCAGCCACCTAGGCCACCAACGCGCCCCCAACGACCTTCCTCCACATCACCACCAACACTCCTCCATGGCAACCACCGATGTCCCTTCCACCCATGACTTCAAAGCAGGCCAAGGCCTGCTACCTACGACCGTGAGTGCCATGGGACTGGCACTCGTCTAGGAGGGGGGTAATGTTGACCGTCAAACAAACAAGGTGGAAAATTTGGAAAAGCTAAAGCAGAAGACAAAGGCCAAGGCCAAGGCAAAGTGAAACGGAAGACGAAGGCACGCTAAGAAAAATCTAGAAACACAAGAAGCACAGAAAAGTCCTAAATAAGGGAAAAAGGCACACAAGGAAAAGCGCAAGTCAATGCTTTTGTAAAAGAGCACAAGCGCATCTTGATTTAATTTAAGGAGCGCCAGGCTCTCACCCGTGCAATTTGTAAATATAGACGAGCATTGAAAATGAAGGTAGAAAGATAGAAGGACAATGGAAAAAAGGGCCTAGGCCATAGCTGGCCATGTAAAAAATGGGATAAGGGGATGACCGCCCAAAAGGGATTTAGGGTTTTGTATATAAAGTTGAAAAGTGAATGAGAAGCTCATTCTTGTGTGTCACCAAAAGTGGGTCTCCTCTTCTTCTTCTTCTTCTTCTTCTTCTTGCTTACTTGAGCTTGTGCTTGAGAGAGGGAGTATGAGAGTGTGAGGGAGTGAGTGTGTGAGGGTGAGGGTCCGAGGAGGAGAAGCTCTCCATCTTCTCCTCTCTTCTTCTTCTTCTCTTCTCTTCTCTTCTCTTGCTCGCGGTTATGGAGCTTGGAGCGTGGAGCTTGAGGATGGAGCTTGCTTGAAGCTTGCACTTGGATCATGGAGCTACCGGAGTGTGCAGGAGAGGAGGTAACTTGATCGGTATGGAGGTAAGCTCACTACACCTATAGATATGGATGGCGTGTCGGCTATGTGAGAGGTAGTCATTAGTGCTCGGCTTGGAATGCTTGAAACAATAAGCGGTCTGTGGGTCTTGGCGGTTGAGCAAAGACTCCCACAAATTGTATCTGTCAATACTTGGGGAGGTATTCCACTTTAAGGTTAGTGTAGTTCCAAGAAAATAGGTATTGATATTCCTCAAGTAAGCTACTGAATTCATCTTCATCCATTGCATTGAGGTACATATTTCTAAGTATTCTTGAGCTACCTTCTTTGTAAATGTCCATGAAGACTACTTTTTGTCTTTTGAGATTTGGTTAGTTGAGGAATCTCAAGTCCAATATCTATGCCTCTAAATGCCAAACTTGATCCTTCTAATGTTGATGGAGCATCAAAGGCTACATCTTCTTCCTATTTATCCATGAGTCTTTTGGGTATGGGGACTAACTCTATAAGAGATGGTATCTTGTTTGTTCATGATCTAAGACTTCTAAGATTCAAACCATTCCAACTCCCATTTTACTCTAACTATGCCCACATCTATGAGTAAGCTTCCTACATGGGGAGGCATAACATTATCAAATGTGCTTTGTCATTTTGCTATTAGTGCCATAGTTAGTAGACTCATGCTATGACTTCTCATCACTCTAACCTTCCATCAGTGCATCTTCTAAGTTGTTCCCATCTTCACTATATGTATCGTCAACCCTCATTAGAGATACAAAGAGGTCATTATAGTAGTTGAAGAAGATTTGATGGAGTGTAGTCCATTATCGATTGGGATTGGTGAGTAATTCTTCAAAATAGTTAGCCCTTGATATAGGCATTCCATCAAGTGAGTATTTTATGAAGCTCCATCCTATTTGTGGGAGTGCAATGGACAATAATACAAGTTGGAGTGTGGGAACTCTCGCTCAACCACCAAGACCCATGAAATGCTTATTGTTTTAAGCATTTCAAGGCAAGTGCAATGGCTACCTCTCACATAGCCATGCATATTCTCACACTTGCGAGTGTAGTGAGCTTATCTTCATGCCTGATCGAGTTACCTCCTCGCAAGAGCTCTCTGGTAGCTCCAAATCCAAAGTGCAAGCTCAATCCTCTAGCTCCAAGCTCCATTGTCACATGCAAGAGAAGAGAAGAGAATAGAAGAAGAAGAGAAGAGAATTATGGAGAGCTTCTACACCATGGTCCCTCACCCTCACGCACTCACTCCCTCGCACTCTCACACTCCCTCTCTCAAGCACAAGCTCAAGCAAGCAAGCAAGAAGAAGAAGAAGAAGAAGAAGAAGAAGAAAAAGAAGAATAATAATAATAATAATAATAAAAAGAAGAAGAGGAGACCCACTTTTGGCCACACACAAGAATAAGCTTCTTCATTCACTTTTTGCCTTTATACATGCCCTACTCCTCTTTGGGCACCCATCCCTTTTTACATGACCGGCCATTTTAGCCTAGGTTCTCTTTCCTTATTCCCTTTCTATTTACATTGTTTATTCACCCATACCCATCTACATTTAGAAATTGCACAAAAGGGAGCTTGGCGCTCTTTTACAAGGATTTAGGGTGCGCTTTTATATTTAAGATGTGCCTTTCCCCTTTTGCACTCACCTTTTGGACTTTTAAATTTGCTCCTTGTGGTTTGGCCCTTTTTCCTCCTATTTTTCCATTGGGCTATCTTTTTCTGCTTTGTCCTACATCTTTTTTATTTTATTTCGCTTTCTTTATATCGGGGTTAACATTGCCCCTCTCGTAGCCGATGAGTGCCAGTCCCATGACACTTGTTGGTGAGGGCTTGGGTGGTTGAAGGTTTGCCATGTGGGTAAATGATGGGGCTTTGGGGAGATTGACGGTGGAGAAGAAACATAACGAAAATGGACGAGAGGTTGCAGAAGCCGAGGACAAATTGAGTGGGTGATGGGGGCCTTTGAGGTTCAATGGTTGATCTCATTTTATTGAATGTACCTAAAAAGAGAAAGGAGGTGCACTTCCTAGGGATATGTCTACCTCATCATGTAGTGTATGGTGTCCATGTCAGTGGAATTGGGAGTTAGGTCCAAAACCTCATGCAAGCCTGTGGTGTTGTGGTTCTCACATTGCTCCTAGATAGCCAATTCCTAGGCCCAATTTACAAGATAGCATTCCTCTCTTTGTGAAATCTAGACCTCACAAACTTGTTGTGGCTTTGCTCGGAGTCTCCTTCATGCCAACTCCACCTACTCTCTTTGCCCATGCTTTATTTCCACAACCCTCTCAAGGGCAGTTTCCTCACCCCGCTCTTCTATTTGTGCTTGTACCTATTGTGATGGGCTCGGCTCTCGTGGCTTCTCTTCTTCATCTTGGCCTCACTCGAAGCCTGGCCCTTCTTTTCTTGGCGATTCTGTTGGGGCTGTAGTAGATGGTTGAGCTTGTTGTTTTGGCTCTCCAAATCCTAATTCTTCTAGTTTCTTCATCAAGAGCCCAACTTGCCTCAGGTATTGTCGTTGTTGCTCCATGCTTAGATTAGTGCTCTCTTTCAATACCTTTTCATAGAGATCATATATCAAGGCTCATCTTGTATGTTTTAGCTTCCTCCTCAACCCTTTTATTGTATCCTCACCTTCGTCTTAGGTCACATACACGACTGTGTTCAAGAAGGCTTGCTATTGTTTTTTGACAACTGCCTCCACCACTGGTTTTGCCCTTGCCATTGCCATGATTTGTTCACTTTGTGCCAAGGCAAGGCATTCAATAAGGTCTCTAAGTCTTCCAAAGTTCTTTTCCTCCCAAACCCTAACCTTTTCCTCCATCCTTTGAGATAGCATCATGACCATCTATTCCTGCTCTTTCCAAATTATGAGCACCTCCTCTTTCTGCTATCAAAGGTGGTTTAGCTACACTGCCAGTTGTCATTCTTGCTCTAGAAGGGCCACCTGATATTGGTTTTCCACCTTTGTCAACTGTTTGGTTGATACTTTATCTCTTTGTACCTTAGCCTCATGTTGTTCCTTAAGTAGTTGTTTCTCTTTACGAAACTCTGCGTAGGCTTGGATCCTTACTCTTTCCAACTCCTTAGTGAGCTCATCCCCGACTTTCTTTAGCTGGTCAAGGTATTCTTTCATTTCCTTGTTCTATTGCAAGAGGACCAAAAAGTCCTCCTCTAGCATCATTTATTCTCCTCTTTCCTCATCTTGGGGCTCTTTTACATCATTCTCCTCCTTCATCCCTTCTAGTTCCTTTTTGGCTTCCAACACCTTCCTTAGGTCACTTATATGCCTCTATTGGGTGGCTATTTGGCATGTTTTTCCAAGTTGCTAAGCCAAGAATGCCTCTGTTTCTATTTCCAACTCCGTCGCTACTACCTTCCTCTCTTCTTTCACTCTTTCCAGTCAGCCTAGTAGGACATATTCATCATATTCTGCCGACACTAGCATGGCCGAGGATATGGACATAGTTGAGGCTTCTACTCTGGCCTTCTTTGGGTCTTTTTTTTATTATGCAATCCACAATGGCAAGCCTCTTTGTCCTTGGCATTGGGGCTCCTCCACTAGGTGCTAGGCCAAGTTGTTGCACTGTGTTGATTAGGTACAATACCCAAGCCATCATGTTGCTTTGGTTCACCATTGCATACATGGTTTCTTGTGTGGTGGTAGTGGTGGAAACCATGAGAGGTGGGGGTGGTTCTAATGGGGCCTTCCCTTGGCCTTCCACTACAGGTTCTTAAGCTGTTTCTACCACTACAGAGCTGGTACTAGGTGCATCTTCTAGGCTCCTCCTAGCCAACTCTTCTATTTGGCAGGGTTGCTTGACTGATAGCCTAATGCTAAGAGCCATCTGCTCATCCTGTTCTCTTAGTCTTTCCTCCTCCTCTCGTTGCTTCTTCCTTTGTTTTTCCTCCGACCTTATGGACTCTTCTTCTACCTTTTGCAGGTGTTCCTCCTCTTCTTTTTGCTTCTTCTTCCGTTCCTCCTCTAGCTTCCTTAATTTCCTCTGCACGGCTGCTAAGGCTTTGTCCTCTCCTGTTGTGATTTCCTTCTTCTTTCTTGGGATTTTCAATATGATTTTTCCATGCTTCCCCTAGCTCAATGGGACTGAACCCTCCCCACCTTGCTCACTGGTAGTCCTTTCACTTGAACCCTTCTATTGCTATTGTGCTTGGAGTTGAGCTCCTTTCTTTCATGTAGCTTGCTTTGCTTTTTCTTTATGTGGCTTGCTAGCTTGTTTGTTTCCCACATTTCTCACTTTTGGAGACATTGGCTGGCTTTTTGTGATCGAGGAGAGGTGCTATCTTAAATAGGAGATCTCTCTGGTGTCTCCCCTACTTCTTATTCCCTTTCCATCTCTCCCATGGCTTCTTGGTGGATGATGGCTGTCAGCACCCCTCCTCCAAACCCTATCATGGATGGTTTTAACGCAGGAGTTTTATTGTCTAATTCAGTCATGGTGGCCAAACTAATCATTTCTTGTAGGTCTTTGGCTTAATGACAATGCCTTGGTTGGTGATTCAGTCATTTTATGAATTTAGGCATTCAAATTTACTTCAACTATGGCCCCTATTGCGATGCTTTCAAGCATCAACACTAGTATCTGGGCCATGAGTGTGTTGTATCGGTGACTAGAGAAAAGGGCATGCACCATCTTTACCTGTAACTAGACAACAGGGTTAGGGATGTCTACTAGACTAATCCCATCATTGGTGTGTACCTTTGTCTTCAACATCTTCAACATGCTATAAACATCCCTCTTCAATCTATTTCCATGTGTGTTTGCCAACCCTAATGCATTCTCCACTATTTTAGGGCTAAGTACAACTTGTATCCTTTTGGGTGAGCCTCCTTGCCTGACAGTTACCATACCACTATTCTTTCTTGCGTCGAAAGTTCTCAAGAACTCAAGGCATCTGACGAGGTTGATTTTTTGGCCAATCTTCTCTATGCATTTGTGGAGATTGCATTGATCGACTATTTGCTTCACCGTGCCTTCCTTGGTCACCAGTTCTTCCATATTGTTGACGTTGCGGTATTTTAGCTGGTTGTAGACTTATGTCTCAATGGGCCAATCAGTACCTATTGTGCTCTTCCTTCAAGAATGGAAGCTCGAGTTCACAATATGGCTCAATAGCTTACAATTAGCTCATTTGAGAGTAAATTTTGCATAAAGAGAAAAATATTACAAACAAACAGTATAGAATGGTGCGATGTTCCACTGTGGAATGGAATTTTTTTATACTTCAAGTATCCACACATTCCAAGCATGAATTCCATTAAAAACATTCCTCAAGTACAAGTTTACTTTGTCTATCCTTTTTTTGCTTTTGAAGTTTGGCTTGAAATTCTGAAGTTCAAGTCATATTTTCTTTTCCACCTTACCCCTCCTCCCCTAGGAATGATGAAGATCCTTCCTAGGATTGGAGGATGAAGGTTAAGGGCATTAGGCACGTGGTAGTTGTGCTTTATTTCTCCATGAGCTAAGCATAGAACTATGGGCTATATTGTAAGTGGGCGTGATGGTCTACGTTTTGAGGCCTGATGCATATGTGTGTAACATAGGTCAGGACATCGATTAGGAAGTCACCAAAGTTCATTCTGCTAGTGCAATTCTTCCTCAGTCTTCAGGAGTCAATCCAAATAGGATGGGCCGCCATAACATGCTCTTCTAAAGATCGATTGGGCATGATGGCCCCAATACTCTGAACAAGATAGGAGCCCCATAGGTTGGATCATACTTAGAGATTTTGATTGTGCATCTCTGCTCAGCATTGGTTGTAATTTGGCAACCCTCTTACTCCCATTGGAGACGGGAAGCATACCATTTTCATAGAAAGGAAGAGTCAAAGTCGGCTAACCATTTTACCTCTTCTAGTTCCTAGGTTATTGTAGAGACTCTGCTCTTTCTATAGGAAGTGAGCAACCATTGTTTGAGAGCTTGCTCTTGAAAATCTCATTGGCAATCAAGTCCTCGACCACCTAAAAAATCTTGACAAACAGGAATTCATATTCCTCCCAAAGTGCATGGCAACAAGGAGCGTACTTCCATTGCTAATGGCTCATTGAGGAGGCCTCAATCCAACTATTCATAGATTTTAGCAAACGTGGTGAAGATGACATCCAAGTGTTTGATGCAGGTGACCAGGTCATCCCTTTTATTTACAGCTAGGTTTGAGGCCAAAGTGAGGATAGATCTCTTCTTATAGTAGGGTCTAGGCCCCAAGAGGTTGGGGTTTGATTGGACTGGATAACTTAGCTATTTGTGCTGCTTGCCTCATGGGCTATTCAGTAGTAGTAGAGTGTCTGTCAACCACTTGTGCAATGGGTTGGTCATCTTGTGGCTTAGTTGATGTGCTACTTTTTTCTTATGAAGCAGTTGGAATAGTAGAACTGCCAGGTTGAGTCGATTCAGATGCAGCAAGCTACGGTTTTGGTTGATAACCTGTTGAGGCTCGATGGGTTTGGCTTCTTTTGGGTCAATTCAACTCTTATACATAGCTAGCTTTTACAGTTTCATGGAGATGGGCTGGACGGAAGTGATTGAGGGACACGCATGCCACTCATGGACTTGGGCAACCAAATCCAATTGTTGCCTTCGTAGTAGCCTTGAGCTCACAAGAGGGCTTTGGTCACCCATTTCGGGCTTGACCATTCATCAATTATTGTAGCACCAGCTTTGTCTCCTAGGCCTAGGATGTGAGGTTCTGGGATTATGAGTTCATGTAAGTTGGCTTCTAGGCGACTATGATTGTCGTTTGGGTACCCATCTAAGCTGCTCCTAGATGGATTTGGATGTGTTTGCTGGTGGTTGCAGCCGGTTGTTAAGGTGGGTTGGGGTAAGTCATGACCCCTCTTCTTGGACCTGGCACTAAGTTTCTCTACCGGTGTGATGCTATGACCTTAGGTGGAGCCATGTTGCCCTTGCTGAAAGCCATCACTATTCAAACATTGCTAATGGTAAGGTGAATACATTGTGAGTCATAGTCGACATTGCAATATGCTTGTTTCTTGAATGTGCTTCCTAGCAGTTATTCCTTACCAGTGGCCTTGGTGTTAGGCACCACATAAAATATCATCGGTAGGCTTTCAGTCTTGATAGAGACAACTACCTTGCACAGTAGTGAATAAGACTGCCCCCCAAATGGGTCGAGTTTAGTATTAGTAGGTTGCAACTGCGGCTAACCAATGAGGGTCCAATGTTCTTGTGTAAGCATATTGCAGTCATCTCCCTCGTCAATGAGTGTATCAAAGGCATGTGTCTTGTGGCTAATGGCCAATATGCACAAGTATGTAAGTGTGCTACTTCCTCATCCTCCCTCTATCTCACTAATGGTGGCTACTCTACTCTTACATTTACAAGTGGGTCCACTAGCATTGGAGGCTCATGTAGTGGATGCATTTGCAAGATAGTACTTCTTGAGGCGATTGCCACTAAAGAAGCCTATGCTCTCTCCCTCTAGAGTCTTGAGCTCTACGTTGTTGGTTCGACTAATGTTGCAGACCTTGAAAGGTCCCAATCCTCTAAACTTCATCTTTTTCTTATGGCCCTTCACAGATTACGAGAGCACTAGGTCACCCTGCTCGAAGTCATGTTCTTTGACATGTTTTTCAAACCATCTCTTGTGTCTTGCCTTTTTATAGATTAGTGCATGTGTTGCCAGGAGTCAAGCTTCAAAGAGGCATTCTAACTCCTACGAGTGTTCTATTTATGCTTCCTTTCCATCCCACCTCTCTTGTACTACCATTCTCAAGCTTGGAATGAAGAACTCCACTAGCAAGATTGCTTCAGTTTCATAGATTAGCTTGAATGGTATCTTCCCTATGGCATTCATGTAAGCTATCCTAAAGGCCCATAGTGATGCCATGAGCTTATTGTCCCAGTTAGTGCTGAGGTGGAGACTACCTTAGTTAGGACATTCACTAGGATCTTATTCATAGATTCTGTTTGATCGTTAGCCTAAGGGTAACATAGTGAGCATTTCCTATGGATGATCAAGAAGGTGGATAGCAAACGGGCAATCACTTCATTAATGAAGTGTGTACCTTGATCACTAACTACTTCAATGGGGCAACCAAATTGCAAGATCGCCTACTCCCAAAGGAACTTAGCCATAGTTCAAGCACCACTATTTTTGGTGGCCTGACCTTCAACTCATTTCATAAGATAATCTGTCACTTGTCACAATTATGTACTTTGCCTATGACTACTACGCTACAGGATTGATAGGGCCAATGAAGTCAATTCTCCACTTTTCAAAGGGTTTCCATACTATTACCGTGGTCAACTCCATCTTATCCTTACAGTTTTGGTTCTCTAGTACTTTTCTGCAATGCTTCATGAACTTAGCTACATTGCGAATAGGGTGGGCCACCACAGTTAATATTGCAGTACCTTGTGTATTGTAGTGTCTCCATTGAAGTATCATCAAGCAATTCCACCATGCGCTTTAACAAGTACATCATGTATCTCATGCTCACACATGCATCTTTGTAATAACCCATCCTATCCTAGTCTATAGAGTAGTTGGCCGACTATTAACTAATAAGGATGAACCTTGAGTATAAGGCACTTTACCCTAGCCTTCTCTATAGGTCTCTCAAACAATCCATGCTCTAGGATTTCGACTATGTCATCTACCCAATATGGTGTTAGATTGACCCTAAACAGGTCTCTCTCACTAGACATGCTAAAAAGGTGTGAAATTGGTACGTCATCTATGATGCCCTGGTCAGCAATTTCTTTTACGGGTATGCGAGACATATGGTTTGCCATATAGTGTTACTTATCCTTGCGTACAACCACAGAGAAGTCAAACTCTAGAAGTAGAAGTAACCATCTAGATATGCGTCTTATAGCATAAAGTTTATTTACTAAATAAAGCAAAGCCTAATGGTCAACAAAGAAGGTGAAGGGTGTAGCTATAAGATAATGATAGAACTTCTTCACATCGAATACCATAGCTAGCCCTTTCCTCTCCGTCGTGGAGTAATTTATCTGTGTATTTGTGAGTTGTCTACTAACAAAGCTCATAGGATAAACAAGATTATGTTCACCAGGTTGGCACAAAATAGCTCCCATGGCAAACTTTGATGTATCAATGTGCACGTGGAATGTTATGTGTCCAATCTAGGGCTCACAAGATCAGTGCAGTCGAAAGAGCCTTCTTTAGTTCCTCATAAGCACGTTGGCATTCCTCGATCCACTCAAATACAATCAGCAATTTGTAAATGGGTCTAGGAATCAATGCATAGTTCATAATGAATCACTGATAGTACCCTGTGTGGCCCAGGAAGCATTGAACTCCCTTATAGTTCGTAGGTGGTGGTAAATCAACAATGACCTTGACTTTGGAGAAGTCAGTGGCAATGTTGTACGTAGACACCATGTGCCCTAGGATACATCCATTTTTTACCTAGAACTAGCACTTCGGCGGGTTCAAGGAGAGATTATATAGCCTACACCGCTCAAAGACCATGCAAAGTTTATCTAGGTATTCCCTCCAATTGGAGTGGACACATAGATCATCAATGTATACCTCCAATACTTGCCTAAGCATGTCTTTGAAGATGGCGCACATGAGATGTTGAAAGGTAGCTGGTGCATTTATTCGCCCAAATGGCATGACTATGTAGGCAAATACAGTACCCCATTCAATCATCACGAATGATGTCTTGTGTCTACCATCAGGGAGTACCTGCACCTAGTTTTAGCCAGAGAAGTCGTCCAAGAAACTATAGGTTTCCTTCCCTACTACTCTTTCAAGCATGTGCTTTGTGTAGAGTAGTGGATAGTTGTCCCTCTTAGTTGCAACATTGACCTTTTTTATAATTCACGCACTCTAATCTTCCAATTCTTCTTCAAGACAATCATTGTAGGTGACACCCAGTCCGTGTGCTCAATTTCATAGATGAATTTGGCCTTCAACAGCTTATCTATCTCCTCCTTAACGACGTGTGCATGCTTCAAATTCATTAGGTATGGTCACTACTTAAACTGGCATTGCATCAAGAGTCATAAGGGATGTTATGACTCATGACCCTCGAATCTACTCCTTTTAGTTCATCTAAGGACCAAGAAAACACATCTATGTAGTCTCGTAGAAAAGCAACGAGATCATCCTCCTCTTGCTCAATTAGATTCTCAGCTCTAAATATGGTTCAAGGCTTTTCACCTTCCCTTGCTAAGTTGGCCTCCTTGACCTTAGTGGGCCCTTCTATATCGGTTTTCTTACATGTCCTTGCCTCTTACCTTCTAGCAAGATCACCACCCTGACGCCCATTTTGAACTTCATGAAGTGCTTTGGTAGATTTTAGAACTTCCTTTTCTCTTCAACTCTTCTTACCCCTTTGACTACCTCCTCTTTTCCTCCTTCAACCACCTACGCCTTAGATGGATCAATAGGTCCCCTTTGGTGTGTTTGGTCCTAGGTGGTCAAGGTATCTCTAGATTGCTCTCGAAGCTCACTTTTGATTTAGAGTTAAACTTACAACCCTCGCTAGAAGGAGTTTCCCTTGGTGATTGCAGCTTTGAGGCAAATTCCATTCTAAAGAGTGGTGTGGTACTTAGTTGAACTAATCTAGCTTGCTCATGGTCTATTATACCTGGGTGGTTTGATTTCTATCTTGACAACTCCTCTTTCAATCCTAAAGATGTTGGCTTTTCATGGCTTGGATTCTACTCGTATTTGTTTGATCACTCAATCCTCTATATCATACTCTATCGTATCGGCCTCTTCCTCACTTTCCTCATTCGTAGAGTAGTAGTCTTCATACTCATCATCCGAATTGTCATATTCTGACTGCTCATCATCTCCTCGGCTTTTGTTCTCAGTCTTCTTTCCATCCATGATTAGCACCCAATTGTACAATAGATTCAAGTCATGCACTTTGGTCCATTGCTACTTCAGCGCATCCATGGGATCCTTGAGAGTTTTGATGTTGGTAGCTAGGTTACCATCAACTAGCTCTCTCGTCAAGTATTCAAGAATCCCCTAGAGTTTGAGTATGTTAGATGGGACATGGAAGGGGGCAGATGTTGGCCAACTGCTAGAGCTCTTGGCCATCATGCAAAGTGGTACTGATGGTGGGATCCTACTCTTTGAAATAGTTGAGATGGTGTGACTTTGTGGGACTCACCAGCTACCCTAGCAGCCTACTTATAATCCTCCTCTTCATCTGAGAATGATAAATCGATGGTGGCTAGCACATGCATCCAATCCCACTTGCCCTCAAGGCAAAAGATACACTTTGTTAGTGGCATGTAGGAATTGTTGACTTGTGAGTCCCCTTTCAAGATAGCAGAGATGGCATCTAGGTAGACCGACATGGTCTTCCAAGTGTCTATCTTGACTCTTATAGCTTCCAATCTATTGCCTAAGAATATTAGACTGTTGCCCCACCAGTCTTCTATTACTCGTGTGTTTTGCATCTAGGGTTGGCCTAGTAGGATGTCGTAGTCCACTCCCTTCATGACTATGAAGTTCATTGAGAACTGGACTAGTACTCCAAATGGTTTAACCTTCATTCCATTAGCCAACATGACATTAAACCTAGCGGTCTCCACAAGTGGGTTACCCCAAGCCTACATGACTACATGGCTAAGCACACTCACTCCAACTCTTGTATCTACAATTACCTTCCTTGTAACATCTCCTAATGCATTGATAGATAAGACCATGTGCATCTTTGTGCCTTTCCAAAAAGCATTTACATGCAAAGACTTAAGCATTGAGTTCAAGGTTAAGCTTGGTATATGCATTACTGCGTCATGGTTAGGCAAGTCGGTCACTCCAAGCTCGTCAAGTCTTTCTACCTATTGCTTCAACCCTTGCCATAGTGTTGGGTTCTTCCTAAGCACCTCTCCCAAAGGTAGAGTCACATGGGCTGATATCAATATTGTGAGCAGCTTGCCAATCGCTTGCTTTTTGTTAGGCTCTGTGCCCTTTTACCAGTGATCTCATCTACCTGCCTGTGGCATCTAGGCTTCATCTATGCGCAGTGCTACATGGAGTGTGAATGCATCTCTCAATCTTAACTGCATAGGCTAGATTAGTGTGCTCAGGCTAGAGAACTCATCGATCTCGTCTTCTATAATAGGTTCAACATCTTTGAGGTGCTCTTGCGCTTCTCTCACCCACTCATTGACCTTATCCACTACTTCCAATTAGCGCCTTAAGTGGGGATACGCCCCAATCTTGGCACTCCCCTTTTCTATCGTTTAGAAGCATATGTTTTTGCTTTTGCATCTGTGACTTGCTTTCCCTTGGGTAATGTGGTGGCACTATTTGTCTTAAGCATTACCTTCATCTCAACCCTCTTTCTCCTTCTCTTATGACCCTTCTTCCCTATTGAAGCTCCATCAAGGTTGCTAGGACTAGGTAATGACATACCAACCTACTTTGTTTGTGCTCGGGTCATCGTGACATTTAACGTGATCAAGGTGGCCTCACCATCAAGTGTCTCGACTCCAAATAGTCCCAATGGTACGATCAATCTAGGGCACTTGTCATACAACTGTGTGATCCCGCACTTTGGACATCTCAGGTTGGCTTCATCTTGATTTGTGTGCTCCCTTTCAGGGCAACGAGATGAGATATGCCTTGGGTGACCAGAAGTCCATAACACGCAATGGATTCTTGGTTCTGTCCTCCTAGGTCTCTACCGCTTCCCCTACCTAATGCAATGACTAGAATTGGTCTAAAATCCATCAAGGCACATTTACCCTCTTTGTCGTATGAGACTTAAGGATTCACATACGCTTCGTCCTCGTTCGGCTCCTCTACATAATGTATCGAAGTGTCACTTGATGGATGGATCACGATGGGTCTAGGTGGTCTAGGTATCCCTCTAGGATTGATGTCCATCCTAGGGACAGTTGGCTTTGAGTCATTGGGTGCTTGGAGAGCTAATGGAGCTCCCCTCCCGAAGTGCAGTGGCCTATTTACTAGGTAGTATGACTAATTGTATGGCTGTAGGTATGGAAACTGTCTTGGAAATCTACAATGCATTGCATCGTGGCCAAACCTACCACAATTAGTACATGGTCTTGACCTAGGATCCAAGCACATGGCTAGGAGGTGATTTTCTCCACAATGCATGTGTTGCACACATGAGTTCGTGTGGGCCTTCTCATCATCTCTTGAAGCTTTGGCTAACTCTAGCTTCATATACGCCAACTCCTAACTTTGGTCAACACCCTTTCCCTTGTCTTGTGTGTTCTGCCTAGATCTCTCGCTAATGGTCGTAGCTCTCTCTAAGGATCTAGAGGCATTGCCCTCTTGTATCGTGGTTCTAGAGCTTCTCTCCTTAAGCAGGTCATCCACACGTATGGCTTCTTCAAAGACCCTGGCTAGCATGTCCCTTTGCAAGTTCAAGTTATACCAAGGCATTGTAGAGCTCTTCGCTTCAAATTCGTTTATAAATACAATGGAGACTACTCATTCATTAGGTCATTCTGCAGCCGTCACTGAGATTCTCTTAAAGAGACTCTACACGTGGGTGATGTAATCTTGGATATCCTCCTTATCCTTTTAGCTAACATTCATCAACCTGATGACAAGGTTGTCCAAGTATCCTACTTTGGGGAATCTCTTGATGAGGAGACTCTTGAGGTTATTAAAATTATTACATTTGGCATTGTCTAGGCTAGTAAACCAGGACTGTCCTTTGTCTCCTAGGCAATGTCCAAAAACTTGTGCTTATTGAGCAAGGTCCGTGAGGCCATTCATCTCACATACTGCTCCACAAAGCTGTATGGATCATTGCTAGGATAATACTTGTCGAGTTGCTTAGCAACTGCCCAGGTATTTTGATCTAGCTCTTAGAGTTTGGCATGATTCCTAGTCATGCTAGTAACGTAGTCACTAAGGATGCTCCGGTCTACTCTGCAGAGCTGTGTTATCTAAGAATCACTTCATGAGAAGCTCGCTCAGCATAAGATCAATCTCTAGCACTCTCTCCCTCTCAGCATTTGGTCATTCCCTAGCTCTATTGGCAAGAGCTAAGATGCACTGGACCTCACACATTTCTATGTCTTGTCTCAATTTTTGAGCTCGCTGCTCTTGGTTGTAAGTGGCTATGGTTTGTAGTGCTTTTCTTGCTAACCTTAGCTTTCTTACCCTTAGGTAAGGCTACCAAATCCCAAGTCTTATTGGCTTCTAATGCAGCCATCTCCTCATCCATTGTTGCATCCCAATGAGCATGACCAACAGCATCCTCAAAACAAGTGGGCTCAACATCCTCAACTAGTTTCACCATATAAGCATAATGGTGAGCTGCATAACCTTCAAAACCAAATCTTTTAACACCCTCCATCTGATCTCAAGCATGTTTTTGTTTCAACACCTGCCTTAAAAGATTTGAAGTGCTCAAACACATCACTTTTTTCCTTCATGAAGTATACCCATAACTTCCTTAAATAGTCATCAATAAATGTGACAAAGTATTTGCTACCACCAAGAGATACATTCTGTGTAGGCCCCCAAACATCTGTATGTACTACATCAAGTATATTTTTGCTCACTTCTCTATCATGAGAGAAGGGTTGTCTCACCTGCTTACCAAACTGGCATGCTTCACAGACTTTATGCAATTTTGCAACTCTAAAAGAAGGCAACCCTGTAACAATCCTCTGGACTGCATTAATTTCAGCCTTTGCACATTTGCATGCCCAATACGTTTATACCAATTTCAATATCTGCAACTACTATTTTTCCTTTAGCATACATAGCTGCATCCATTGTAGGAATTTCAGCATCTAAAGTGAATATTTGGCCAACTCTACTTCCTTTTGCAACCAACTAGCACTTAGCATTAAAGTCTTCTACAAAACAACCTTTTGCATTGAATCGGACCTACAACCCCTGCTCTACCATTTGGCCAATATATACTAGATTATTTGTAATTGATGGCACATGTAATACATATGTTAGACTCTTTGTCTGGCCATCATATAAGGACAAGGGAACCTTTCCAATGTGTGAAATTGGGTGGCATGAATCATCACCCGTCCGGACATAACCTGGGTTTTGTAAGTCCTGCATCTCTCCAAACCATTCAACATGGCTGGTCATATGATTAGATGCACTTGAATCAACATACCATACATCATCATGTGTCCCCTTTCTTGTAACTGCATTCATCATGTGCTGCATAACAAATAGACACTCATTTTTGTCTTCATTCTGTCGTGAAGATGATGCGTAGTTTCCTTGCTGCAATTTACCACTGCGAATATCATCCTTCTTTGCATAGTAATGGGCTGCAATATGGCCTGTTTTGCCACAATAATGGGAAACAATAGCAGAATTACCAGAACCTCTATTCTGCCATCCACCTCTTCCTCTAGAGCTCTATCTACCTCTAAAGTTTCCTCTGCCTCCAGAAACCTGCATTTCACCAAACTGTTGATTGAACATGTTTTGCTGGTTATCGGCAGCACGTCCCATACGACGGCGCCTCGAAGAGGATCTATCACGTCCCCTTCCTGGACTCGAGTAAAATGATTGGACATGTTCACCATTTTTTTCAGACAAATCACCTTGCATATTGATCTCTTCAGTAATCATGAGAGAGATCAACTCATCAAAATCTGGAAATGGCTTACGTACATATACTGAAGTAACAAATGATTTCCATGCTTTCTCATTGTTAAGGCCACTTGGAGTGGATGAAACCAAATCATCATCATCCAACATTACATCAATCGCTGCTAAGGCATTTGCAATGCTCCTCACCTTCAACACATACTCATTGATAGACATTTTCCCTTTCTTCAAGGCATTCAACTCTTGCTTGAGTTGAATCTTTCGTGCCTTTATATTTGCTAAAAACATACTCTCAAAAATTGTCCAAGCTGCATGTGAAGTTTTTGCATTCCTGATATGTCCCAGCATAGTATTATCAATGACTGCAAATAGCCAGTACATCACATTTTTGTCTTTTGTATTCCACTCTTTCCATGCTTTTAACTCATCTGTAGTCGGAGGGATACCCAGCTCTAGCTTCTTTTCTTCACCTGAGACAAAATCATAAAGGCCCTTTCCAATGAGGAAGTTCGTCACACGGAACTTCCATGAAGGGTAGTTGTTCTTGTCGAGCTTCTCAATAATAGGATTTCCACTATTCTCTGTCATTATCACAAACAAGGATACATCACAGCAAGCTAGTCTTCTGCAATCTTTCACAACACGTGCACAGCACTATGCCAAGCAACCTTTTTCACTGATTGCTCAATAATACATGTAATCTGCAACCTGTTTTTAGATAAAACTTATGTTTTCTTCCTGCAAACACCTCAAAAATTACAAATTCGCAATCTGTAACCTATGTACCCTGAAACTATTGTCCGCAACCTTTCGGCTCTAAAACGAGGCCTGAAACGGCCTCAGACGCCCAAAATAGCTACGAGAGAGCCCTAAAGGGCTAATCTGCAGAATATACAGTGATCTGCTCGCACACCAAATCTCACAGCAATCTGAGATTTTTGCTCGACCATGCTTCCGGTGCCTCCATAGGCACTATCCAAGAGAGAGAGTGGAAGAATGGGAGAGCTTCTTACCCGTGGCTTGCTTGCTCGAACCTTGCTTCTTCTCTTTCACTTCAGCCCCTTCAAAATCTGCCTCTCTCAATGGCGCAGCTTTGATACCATGTCAAGAATCGCGTGGTGGGGGGACTTGCTTGAGCTCCGATGCCAAACACACACTGTATACACAAGAGGAAGCTCACTCAAGAACACAAGAAGAGAGATGGAGGCCAAAACGTTTTCTTGCTAGTTTCTTCTTCTTCTTCTACACACTATACAATGTACACAAAGTATAGATAAGATACAACATAAAGGAAAGTGGCCTACTAAGTCAAACAGTGCATAACCGACTACACTAATCGACTGGCACTATGTCTTTGCCAGCTGTAGGTAGGTGTAACAAACTAAATATAATAAGTGATAAGTCAGTGGCCATGTGAGTATCATAATAACCACCAACGTGCTAAGTGTAGACATGCGGACTCATCTAGCTAGGCGGTCCATCATCAATGTCTGCACGTGTTGAGCTTGCACTCTCAACAAAGACTATGAGCAAGGCCATGATTTTATTATATCCTTGTGTGAACCTGCTACAAAATATTGTAAAACCAAGAAATTCCCTGACTTGGCGTCACATATAGATAATTCTCTCAAAGCTTGGCAAACACCTTCTCCAGATGTTTTAGATGCTCTTCCAAAGTTTTACTGTAGATCAATGCATCATCTATGTAGATAATCACAAAATCATCAAAATAGTCAATAAACACCTTGTCCATGAGCTCATAAAAAGATAGTTGAGGTGTTACTAAGCCCTTTTGGCATGAATAACTATTTATGAATCTTATAGAGACTCTTGAATGATGTCTTTTCTTTGTCCCCTTCGACAACTCTGTTTTGGTGATACCCCAATCTCAAATCAGTTCCATTGAAGTGTTTGGCACCTTGCAGCCAATCTAGAAGTTCATCCACCATTGGGAGTGGATATCGATTGCACATTGTAGCTTTATTGAGAGCTCAACAATTTGTATATAGCCTAAGAGTCCCATCCTTTTTCTTCACAAACAACATCGATGTGCCATATGGCAACCTGCTAGGTCGACAAACATGTCTTGATGCCTCCATCTCCCCAAGTTGTTGCATGAGCTTAGCCAACTTAGTACATGTCATCCTATATGCAGGGCGAGAGCTAGAAGCTAAACACCTAAAAGAATATTGAACTTTTGATCCACACTCCTACATGGTGGTAGACCAAGAGGCAACCTATCTAGTATTACATCTTGATATTTATTTAGTACTTCTCTGGCTTTTTCATCTCCCAATGTCCATATTATTTGTTGGATCACTGGTTCTTCTTCTATTATCCACATCATGCACAGCCTAAGCTCTCCCGTATGCTTCAACTCTTTTTCTAACTATTTAGCACTCATTTCCATGGGGTCGTATCCTTCTTGATACTGGTTAGCACTCATTTTGTGTTCTACTTGTGTTCACCATCAACACTTGTTGTTGGACCCCAACCAATAGAGTAGGTTTTGCACCCAAAGCCCTCACCTTTGCCTTACCATCCCATTCTTTACCATCTTCTTCTATATCTATAATTTGCATTGTTGACTTAGGCACATCGGGCTCTACTTGAAGAGCATAAGCAAACTTGGATCCACTTGTTGGAGTACTTGCTCCCTTTGAGCACTCTCATGCAAAGTGAGGTCCCCCACATAAATTGCAAGTCAAAGGTCCTCCTCTACCTTGATTGTATGCATTTTCCCATCCATAGCCTCCTCTAGTTGCATTATTCCCTTGGCCTACACCAAAACTCATAGTCTTGGAACCAATAGAACTATTCGCTACTGTTGCATCAAACTAAGTTCCATCACTGTACTCCAATCTAAGGGGTTGTCTGTTATTCCATCCACTACTTTTGAACACATTGCTTTGATAAGATCTCTAATTTTGCATGTTATTCCATGATGACTTCACTAGGGTGGATTTCCCTCCGTAGGAGGTACCTCAACTTGCCCCAATCTACCTTCCTTCATGGTCAATTAGCTACTTTGCCATGATCATGGCCTCTAATACACTTTTAGGCTTTTGTTTTTCCACTTCCCTTCAAGCCCAAGGTTGCATTCCAAAAGGAAAACCATGTAGCTTAGTTAGTAACATCCATGCCACATAGCTACAATATTAGAGCCTCATATCTTCATACATCTCTCTCATTTTTCATGTGGTTGTCCATTTGTCTCTCACTTTCTATGGATCATTCTTTGGCACAAAGTAATCCTTCATGTTTATTTGTGGTTCGTGTCCCAAGACACCTTTATGCCATATTGTTCCTCTTTGTACATTAGCCATTTTCATGCATCACATTCCAAAAATTGGGCAACCACCATCCTTTCCTTTAACCTAAAACCTCGAGCAACTTTATGTAGCCATCCACTTCATGTATCCATTTGTTCCAACTCATAGAGTCTCTTTCTCCTTCATTTTACTGCTTGGGTTTGTACTTCCCCAATCAAATGAAGATCCATCCCAATCCTTTCTATCTTTTCTCCTTTTTCTTCTATGATCACCATCATTGTCAATCTTACCTTGAGCTTTTTCCTATAGCCTTAGGTATCATAGTAGCCAACATTTCTTTCACCATCTCCGGCATGGTCTCCATGGGGTTTGGGTTAATTTTTGGCACTTCCTCACTTTGAGGTATTTCTTCAACTTAATTCTCTAGTTCAATTGCATATCATTATTCCTCCTCGTGGGGAGGTCTATTTTGGCCCACTCCTTGGGCCACTGAGATTTCCTCTCAGTCATATCTATTCCCACCTTTACTCTTGTTGCACCCACCCAGGTTGATGGAGCATACAAACTTTCCTACCTAAATCACTCCCATGATCTCAAAGAAGGCCTAGCCTTTGCATGAGGAGAGCTCTATTACCAACAATGATGTACTAGAAAAAGTGCAAATCTAGCAAAAGAAGTACTTTCCCAACTTTCAGTGCTGCACCCACAAGTTGGCACTTCGCAGAATAGCTTGCAAGAGAGTTTTGAGAACAAAATAGAATAGTTGTATTGTGAAGGTGCAAGGTCCAGGTCGCGGGAGGAACACTTGAGTGATTGTTTGCCAGATGATTGCTTGTTACAATGCTTTTTGCACACTTGACTTCCCTCATAGGTGCTATGAGGACAATTGAGAAAGTTTTTGGCAATGTATAATGCAAACTTCGAAGGATGCATTTTGAATAATGGCATGAAAGAACACAAGGAAAATGTAAATAAGAAAGGCAAGACGATGCTCTCTCTCTCTCTCTCTCTCTCTCTCTCTCTCTCTCTCTCTCTCTCTCTCTCTCTCTCTCTCTCTCTCTCTCTCTCTCTCTCTCTCTCTCTCTCTCTCTCTCTCTCTACACACACACACACACACATAGCATCATAGATAGCCATTCACGTAGGAGCCTTTTCCTATCATAGCTAAAAAAAGCAACTTCACATCACAATCTGTCTCATGCTACTAGGATCAAGCAGTAAGATTACTATCCCATAAATATTTCTTGTAGAGGATGCATGTAGAAAATGTACCAAAAATAAAGTCAAGATGATGGAGGAGGTGAAGCTTCTTCACATAAACATGGTCAAAAGTGAAAGAGGTAAACAAACTTTAACAAGATACTTCAAACTACAAGTTACTTCTCTACACATTAGTAGGTTCCTAATTGAAAGTAGATTGTTAAATACCAATAGTGGCTTTGAGAGCCTAGACACATAGTTGCGAAAGCCTAAATATGAAAATACCGATAGCCATAAAGAGATAATGTTAAACTAACACATCAATGCTTTATGGCATGGTAGATCATGTATTTATTCACAAATCAAGTTAGTTCATCAAAGCTCGAATGCTTGAAAGGAATCATGTGATATCATAAGCCTATTGTGTATATCAAGAGACCAATTTTCCCAAACCAAAAGAGCTACAAATATACTCAACTACCATAGCAATCGCACCAATAGGGTCAAGCAAAATTGCTTTAAAAATTTAAAAGAAAATCAACAAAAAATTTGACCAATCAGAGTGCAATGAGGGGCTTCACCCTACTAGCACTGAGCTTTGTAGAGGGTGGTAGCACAAGGAGGGAAGGTTGACCATGGGGTTAGTCATGGAGATTGGTGCTTCTAACGTAAGTGTGAGTGGGGCCCAAATGGATATTTCAAAGAAAAATTCCCCATGCATGACCCACATGCCACAATATCTTAAACAACATTAGAGTGCTTCCAAACCATAATATTCAATGGCTTGGGATAGATATGAGAATGGATCCCTTGCAGCTGCCTTTCAACGTTGTATGTGGGTGGGCAATTGAATGCATGTTGCAAACCTCATAGCTCTGATGGTGAGTCTTGCGGTCTTTTCCAATACAAAGAGACTAACATGTATTAACTTTGAAGAAGCTAGAAAGAGTGTGAGAAGGTTTGAGCAAAGTGAGTGATGTGGCTGGGGACTGTGCACTATTGTACTAGTCTGCATGCACACCAAGCAAGGAGAAGAAGGCACCTCTAATGCTAACACCTCGAAAGTCCTGAAGTCTGGAGGGAATGGGGGTATGGAGGTAGACTTATACACTACCCACACAAAGGACAAAAGACAAGGACCTGATATTCAAGCTATTGTCAAAGCCTCACCAACGACATGTACAAAATCAGTTGTGTAAGAAAGCAAGCACTCTCACCCAATGCAAAGAAGGTGCACTCTGTGGATATGAAACTCCCGAAGGAAGAGATGTTCCAAAAGTATTATGATTTTACCATATGGCTGGGCTGTATTTATACTTTATGGGTAGGGTACCAATGCATGATGAGTTTCCAAATGGTTTATCAGTACCTATCAAGCCCATTGCAACATGGTCTACTTCAAGTTTATCAAGAAGGGGTCTTATCGTGTGTTAGTCGGATCATAGGTAGAAAGAAATTGGATTCTTGCTTGTTTTGTTGGCTTTAGGGGCAATCTTGTACATTGCTTGCCATGGTCGACCACCTTCTCTCCTAAGGATGTTTTACCATTCAAGCCTTAGTGATGTTTTCATTTTGGCAAGCACAAGGTTTGTAAACTCTTCCTTGTTTTCTTTGAAAATTTTTCAATCATGCAAAAAACAATAGTTTGACAACCTTGATTAATGTTTTATTTTGTGTTTAGTAAAATTGAGATACACACAACCTTGGTTAAACTATTAGAATCATATTGATGCAGTTAGAATCACCTTAGTTATTCTTAATAATAGCATTGAAAATTACCTTAATAACAATCCAAACGTTAGAAATAGTATAATAATTTTATTTAGAGTTAGGACATTCCACAAACTAAAGAGATAACATCATAAGAATATGTTTTCGATATAAATCTATACGTTCTAATTATCTTAAGAAGATATAAATCAATTAAATTTATAAATCCACGTCAAACAAAGGTAGAAACCCAAAGGACTTACATCAAGCTAAGGAAACAAACGAAGATATGTTGAGAGTGTAAGCATGTGAATCCTCCTTATGCTAGAGGGGATAAGGGTAACTAAGTGTGAATGGTCCTGAGGGGAAAGGGAAGCCCTAACCCTAGCCATTTGGGGCTATATAAACAACCCATGGGTCTACATCAACTGATGAGTGAGAACAACCCAAGTTGTACTTTCATCTTGTGCACATCTCAATGCTACTTCACTCTGATTTTGCACATGGTATCAAAGCCATCTCTGATCTCCTTAGCTTCCTTTAGCATCATCTATCACTAAATGCACATGAGCCTTCATCTTCTTCATCTTATCCCTTGACCTCCATAGCCACAGCTTGATCCCCTGACCTTGGTGGACTTGGTGCAAGCAAAGGAGGCAATATTTTGGCATGTTGTCTTCTTGAAGTTTGTTCCCCATCCCTGGACGTAGCTGCTCGTCAGCTCTCTCAAACACCAACATTGGTCACGTAGGACCGCAGCATTACAAGAGATTCTAAAATAGGCACATATTTGCACGTGACAACTTTCGAGCTATTGCATGTGCTAATAAGGACACGATGTGGGTGGCTACCATGGGGCATCATTAGTCCCCCCTATTGGGCTATCTTTTTGTGAAAAGGCTCTTGGAAATTGTGCCTCTACTGCCCACAATAAGGCAAACCCTCACTATGTACCCTGTGGTAGCCATAGTCATAAGCTTGAAAGCTTGACTTTATTGCTTTTTTCTCTTTACTATTATCATTAACAATGATTTTAATCACTGATGCACTTCATCCAAAGCCCATTACATGTCTAGAGATCCTCAACTAAGCTTCATTGATGAGGTCGAGTGCATCGAGGCTGACTATTCCGGTTATGGTCAAGCATTACACTGAGCTTGCAACTAGTGTTTGTTAACACATATACTAAAGTATTTTGTCATACTTTTAATTGTTGATATTCTTTGGTCTAATTCTCTAAGTCAACAAGCTTAAATAAGTAAACCACTTCCTATTAAGCTTATTCTATTTTTTATGATATTTGTGTGTCCACTTATACGGACACAAATACTTGCCCGCCTTGCCTAAAACATATTGTATTAAATTTGCCTACATTCAGCTATTCCTGGCCTATTCTAAAGGACTAGACATTGCTACTTGCACTTAGTAAGAAGTAAGACCTTCCTATGGCCTCAACCTATGCTGACATTCGTCCCACAAATATGAAAATTTAACGAAAATGACTTCCATCCATGACAAGTGCTTACCAAATACAAGATGATGGAAAGGGGTGACCGGCCTCTCATCATGGGACCAGACCTATTAATCCTTCCAACCCAAATGATGTGGAAGACGATCAACGATCTCAGGCTATTATCATACCCCACCTTAATGAATCTTTAATACACAATGTAGATCAGCACTCTACTGCCAAGGCCAAATGGGATGAGTTGGAAAATTTCTATGGTGCCCATGGAAAAAATTCACAAACTTTTCTTAAAATTGAATTTTTTAGTTCAAGATATAGCGAAGGGGAATATCTAGGAAAATTTATCTCCCATATGAAGGGGCTTATGGCTCAACCCGCTTCCATACAAGCACCAGTAGTAGAACTTGATGCTATTGCTATCCTTTTGAAGGCTATAAAAAAGGTTTTTCCTACTTTTGTAACAACATTAACAAACATCCCAAATCCCAGCTTGGAAGCTACTATCTAGTCATGCATGGATGAAGAGAAGAGGAACCATAAGGAGGGCACTTAGGCATCTACTTCTCATGAGCAAGTGTTAATTCATACAGTTTCCACAAAGTGTTCTTTCTGTCATAAAAAATGGCATATTGTAAGTAATTGCTAGATGAAGTACCCAGAAAAAATGAAATGCAATAAATGCAAAAAGACTAGGTATATTACCAATAAGTGTCCCAATGTTAAAATGAAATGCAATAAATGCAAAAAGACTAGGCATATTCCCAATAAGTGTCCCAGTGTTCGAGAACCATCTAAGGAATTGGAGGCTAACTTTGGCTCCCAATCAACTAAAGATCGACTCTTTTGAGTCTTGTAAACTCTCTATCTGTAACCATCTTTGTAGCCTAATTTATCAAGGCATCTCATTGTGGAGTAAGGGGGGTAGGGGGGGAGGCATCTTGTCATGCTTTGTACTTTGTGATCCAATGCCACTTGGCATTGGGGAGGGGGTGTTGAGAGTGTAAGCATGTGAATCCTCCTTATGTTGGAGGGGATAAGAGTAGCTGAGTGTGAATGGTCCTAAGGGGAAGGGGAAAACCTAACCCTGGCAATCTGGGGCTATATAAATAGCCCATGGATCTACATCAACTAATGAGTGAGAGTGACCCAAGTTGTACTTTCATAAGCAACTTAATGTGCAAGACTTGTTCTTGTACTTTTGAGCTATTCTCTCCCTCTTGTGCACATCTCAATGTTGCTTCACTCTGATTTTGCATAGATAGGAGCCTAGAGGATAAGCTCAATTATGACTACATAAAGTGGAAAACATTAGATTAAACTTAGATTTAATTGAGAATTCCACTGACATATGTATTAACTCATGGAAACCTTAAAATATAAATATAATCTTGTTTCACAATCGGTTACAAACAAGGGTAAATGTTTGAATTATGGCCTTAAAAAGAATTCTTAACTTGACTAGTACACCAAATAATTTTTGGATTTGACTTTCTTAACCTAATGTATTTTAACCAACATTAACCCTATGATTTTGACCCTAGACAAAACTTACAACATGTAACCTAGAATATGCAAGTTTTAATTAGCAAGAAAACATGAATGAGAAATCAAAGTTTATTTTTGGATAATATATCAAACCCATCTTTTAACATATTAATAGACATTGTTATTTCTCCCATTCCATAAGATGCCTTGTATTTAGATTGTGTAAATAAGATTTCTATTAATGAAAGAACCTAGTCCAAGTAACTATGAATTTGTGTTTAGAATAACAATGCTCCTTGGTCCTAGTTTCTTGTCTTTTGATACCATGCTCAACCTCCTTTTGAGCTATTCACAATGAGGAATTGGTTGAAAACTTCAATTGAGATATTGACATGATGATAAGGAAGAGCATGAGCTCCCATATGGAAGATGCCATGGAGGAGAGCCGTCATGGAGGTAGAATATTTTTACCCTTAGTAACTCTTCTTCTCCCCACACAAAGGTAAGTACATTTTGATATTCTTCCTCTTCTCCTCTTTATCTATTCATCGCTTCTTCTCTTCATCACATCTTTTCATTCTTCTTCTTATCTTTACAAAGGTTGAAGAAAATATGCATTCATAAGGATTATCAAAAGAATTTATCATCTACCATCTCTCTTTGTTAATCAACAAGGGAACCAAAGCAAGGTGTACTACATTGATGCCAGTAGGTTGGCATATTTGGACATCAACCCCTAAAGCGCATCCATTTGATGGAAGAGTTGAAGTTAGTCTAGTTCCTCTTTATTTGAAAAAGAAAGGGTTAATTCCACCTTGTTTATTGATGGACAACTTAACCCACAACCCACTATGTATATTATTCCGTTGCCAAAATCATTCCGCCCAATAGAATAGTTTTCTTAAAAAGCCATAGGTGGAACAACTACATTATAATAGGATTCCTTGAAGTGGCAACCCAATTAAAAGCTCTTAACATCTTTAGAGAATTTACCACCCATGATATGATTGATGCTACAAAATTTCATGGTTAATTCATTGTACATGAACCATTATATTACCTCGATAAGCTCACTTTGTGATACACTTGAAAATAAAATCAACCAGTCTTAATATTCCTTGCTTAATCATCATTGAAGGGTCTCTTTCTAGAAATGTTAATATTGTGGGTACCTTTGTAGTATCATCATTACTTTGGTATTGTTCATTGAGGTAGAGGCAAAGTAGGGAGGTAATGGATCCAATGATGAGGGAAAGATACTTGACACTTGTGATATTTCGATGTGATAATGCCCATGAGACTATCTAAGGGGTTAAGATTTGAGCACATGATATTCCTTAGAAATGAATATGGGCTTCAACTAATAGAGAAAAGAAATAGATGGGGGAGAGAGATATGGAAATGGAAGGATGATATACTTTTTTGGTGGATTGAGAGGTACAAGATGAAGTAACAATAGAGAGGACTTTGGGAATAATATGAGACAAATATATGAGACTTGCATTGGTAAATGAGTAGAGGAGAGTGAGACTTCTCTTCATGTCAACAATATCTCCATGATTTAGATTAAAGAAGGATACATATGTGCATGATGATGACAAAAGTGTGGCATAAGATCCATATATTGGATTGTTGACAAACCTCTATTCTTGCACCATAGACATAAACTTGATGAACACCAAAGTCTGTGTCTTCATAACTAGAATCCAAAATTATTTCCTCCCTCAAATGTCATAAAAGAGGTGTGAAGTTCTAAGGAAGTTGGGATACACTAATAGAAGAGAGCAAAATATATTGGTTTGGATATGTTTTAGAGGTGAGACAATAGAAGCTTTATGAACAAAAGTGATGAAAATGAAAAGCAATGATTTAGAATGTATCAATAAGGGCAAAGTGGAATATGATGCAAGTGAGTTGCATATGGTGAAAGGAAAATTCAATAGGAGACTACCATTCACAAGGGAGCAAGGGTCAATGCATATGTGATACTCGGAGATGATAAGAGAAAAGATTTGCAGATTAGCAAGTTCTCTTTATTGAAACATGATCATAGATATATTAAGGTGGCTTAAGGTTTGAAGTAGCCACAAGAAATTGATGTATATTGATTATTCTGGTTGCAAAAAACATGTTCTCTTTTGTTGAGGCATCCCAAGTGGAGTATAGAAGGCTAGGGGAAATTGGAGAGATGTACATGATGGTAGGGAAGACATAATAGTTGGTGGTCAAGTGAGTATGGTTGAGTTGATGTAGATGGTACCTTCTTTTGCAAGGTAGTTGACTTAGGGCTTGGCCCTTTTTGTTGGTGTAATTGATATTGTGATTAGGTTTTCCTTGATTTTTTCTTGGCAAGAGATTCTTCATATGCTTGCAAGTTGCTATTCTAGTAACATTCAAGTTGCTTGGCTAGCCTAGGCACATTAAATGTGGTAAATTTAATAGCTTGGGATGATTGTGATTGAGAATTATAAGTGATATGCATTGCTAGTCACTCTTGAGCTTACACTTTCTGTCATATCTCAATATTTTTAGGTTTCAAGGCTATAGACTAAATTGGACTAGCTTCGAAGAATGATTTTAGTGGCATTTTTCTTTGATTACACTTTAGTCGTCATCCCTATGATTTAATTGGGCTTTTGTGCACTTGGATGCTTTTATTAAATGATCGATTGATAAGGTTTATTGTAAGATGGTCTAAGATAAGAGATGGGTGATTGAGAAATAAAATAAAGTTTGGTTTCATGTAATTAACATAGTCTTACATGTTTTGTAAGATACCAATCATGTCATTAAAGGAGATGGGTGTAGGTGGTGTGAAGACAAAGGCCATATAGATGTATTAGAAGTATGGTAACAAGGATACATGTCAAAAGAATGGCACTAGTAAAAGGATGTAGATGGATGAAGGAATTTGTAATCAATATGGAAAATATAGGAGGATAACATATTGAGGGATAAAGAGAAGGAATGTTGGATACATTTAAAAAGGTCGGTGTAGTATAAAATGGAAAAGATACACAATGGATAAGGTAAGAGAATTGATAGGACAAAAAGAAAAGTGATTGGTTGAGAGGTAAAGAAAATAATATAAGTTTGTGGAGGGAGGTGATAACTTGATGCTTTTGAGAAAAGGTAATTTGGTGTGTCAAATGGATTTGAAGGTGATGCCAAGCTAGCGTGGTGATTGCAAGGTTCTTTGGTAGGGGCATGTTGATTTGTGACAATTGTTGCCTGGATCATGGGTTGTGCTAGTCCACATTAGGCTATCTTGCTCATCAGTCTTACTTTTTGCTAATGTAGTTGGAGGTAAATGAGCGTGCTTATGCCGCCTTGTATTTACTACACACGCCATGACCACACATTTGTACATTGCAAGTGGCAAGTGCCCATCACTTCACTTTATTATTTATTCTTTCATTGACTATTGAATAGGGGAAGGCTAGGCACACATTGTGACTATTGGAGTTCCCACATATGATCACACACACACACACACACACACACACACACACACACACACACACACACACACACAACTGTCTCAGTCTCGTGGGTAGTCTCATAGTACGTCCTCTGGTCGTAAGTCCTCTATGACATGTCAATACTATGGGAAGTAGTAGGGTCATATTCGGGCATAATGCCATAAGATGCATGATGATAAGTGCAAAGAGAAAGGCTAGGCTAAAGTGCAGGAAAAGTTTGATAATCATAGCATTGTCCCTAGTAAGTCCAATATAAAGATTGAAGAGTTAAATGTAGTGTAGCTAAAGTCAAATGAGTACATCTTAGCAGCTTCCTCTCTTAATGCTTCTCAATTGGTTGATGCTTCATCTACCTATTCTCAGTGTGGTCTACTTGATTCGAGGGAGTTTCTTTAATATTACCATACATAGGGATTGGTTTCAGTCCTATCGCAACGTAACAAGTTCTATGAGCACTGGGAAATGATTTGGTATTGAATATTATTGGCATTGGTGATATATGGTTGCAGTTTCTTTCAAGTAGCTCTTTTAGTCCACATAATGTATGCCATGCACCACTTTTTATCTACTAGACAGTTAAATGATGCATGCTATTATGTATCTTTTGGTGATTTTGCATGGAAGATTACATGTGGGAATCTTGTTTTTGCTCGAGGTGCCATGGTTGGCAGTCTCTATCCTTTGTTTGTATCTAGATCCCTTGACTATGTTTTGGCTGTGGTGGTTGACATACCGCCTACATCTTTATTGTATCATTGCCTTATACATATATCCTTAAAGGGAATAAAAGTTCTCACTCATTTGCACATCTTCCACCTCTTGATTAAAAATGTTTTGATTCTCGTGACCGTTATCTTTATGGTAAGCAAAAACACACAATTCTCAATTGAAGTCTTTATGGTAGGCAAACATGCAATTCTCATAAGAAATCTGGCATTATGTGCATGAGTGAGCCTTTGGCTCGCACATTTTGATGTATGTGATCCCATACCCTATCAATCATTGGGTGGTGCGAAGTACTTCATTATGTTCATTGATGATTATTTGCATAAGGTCTAGGCATATCCTATTAAGCAAAAATCGGATATCTTATCTACCTTTCAACATTGGCTTGCTCTTGTTGAGAGCTAGTCTGGGTATAGGTCGAAATACCTAAGGTTTGACGATAGGGGTGAGCATGTTTCTAAAGCATTTGAGCTATTTTGTGATGGGAGGGATATTAAGTGTTAGTTGACTATTGCGTACATTCCACTATAGAATGGTGCTGCAAAGCATATGAATAGGACCACTTAGGAAATAGTGTGTAGAATGTTTAGTCAAGTAGGCTTGTCGTAGCATTTTTGGGCTAAGGCAGTTACTATTGATGTACATTTGAGAAAAAAATCCTTGTGTACTACTATTGATTGTCAGGTTTGCAGAGGAGGTATAGTATGGAAAACCTCCTTCATATGTGCATCTTAGATTCTTTGGATATGTGAGGCTTTCTACCATCATGTACCCAAGTACAAACACAATAAGTTGGATCCTAAGTCAATGAAATGCATATTTTTTGGTTATGGGGATATAGGTGAGATGGTGAGCTATCGATAGTCTATGGGATCCATAGGTGCTCGGAAGGTCATATGTAGTAGCCATGATGCAGCTTTTCATGAGGAGAAGTTGCATAAGCATCCTAAGTGGGTAGTTAAGGTACCAGGGTGATCTTCCAGAAGGAGCCTCCTATTACCATACAATCAACTAGAGATAGATATGTTAGCGCGATCAATTTCCACCTGCCATGGACTATGTTATGGTGACAAATTCTGGTGAGCCCCTTATTGGAGGTTGTGCGCAAAGATGATAGTCACTCTTGGGAGAGAGCTATACAATCTGAGTTTGATTCATTGTAGAAAAATCATAATGGGAATTAGTTTCTTTACCCAATAGGGAAACATACATTGCTATGCAAGTGGGTGTACAAGTTGAAGAGTACCCTTAGATGCCCCAAGCTAGCATATAAGGCTAGATTGGTTGCTCTGGGTTTTAAGCATAAGCATGGTGTGGACTTTGATGAAGTCTTTTCCCCTGTAGTCAAAATGACTACCCTATGATTGGTTTTTTGGCCTTGGTTGCACAATTAGATCTGGAACTTTATCAAATGGATGTGAAAATGGCCTTTTTACATGGGGACTTGCATGAGGATATTTATATGCAGTAGCCTAAGGGCTTTATGGAAAAGAGCAAGGAACACCTTACTAGTGTACAAGTTGAGAAAGAGCCTTTATGGCCTTAGGCAAACACCTAGAAAATGGTCTCATAAATTTGATACTTTCATACATTTACAAGGATATACTCATAGCGATATGGATTTGTGTTTATACACAAATGCCCATGATGGTAACCTTATTATCTTGGTCTTTATGTCGATGATATGTTGATTGCTAGGAGAGATCGTGATGAGATGGATGCTTTGAAGACTCGACTCAAGAAGAGCTTTGAGATGAAGGGTTGGGTAAGCCTCACACATTCTTGGTGTGCATCATGTGCAATCCCTCTAAGGGGCTCCTTTACCTTTCACAATAGATATATATAGAGAAGGCACTGCGATTCCATGTGCAAGATGTTAAGCCTATTGCCTATCCTTTACCTTGACATGTGAAGATCAATAAGGGCGATTGTTCCCACTTAGGTGAGTAGGAGGCCGATATAAAGTCCACCTTCTTGAATGGTGATCTTTGCAAGGAGATGAATGTGGAGTAGCCACTTTGTTTTTGTGCCCTAGAATCAGAGGTTCATGTTTACCATTTGCGAAAGGCTCTATGTGGCCTAAAGTGAGTATCTAGAGCTTGGTATATGTGGAGAGAAAAGACAAATTGACCAAAAGTAAGTAGATTCAGATATAGCTCCTCATGTCCTTCATTGACTAAATATAGGGCTCAAAACTAGGAGATGACATGACTATTAACACCCCCTCCCAAATCCTAGGTGTGCTTGAATTCCCAAGGGGTAGAAAAAATGAAGAATCAAGTACAATGGAAGAGCCTTCATGTAGATATTCATCACAATGTCTATTATTAGTAGACAATAAATCAACTCCAACAATGCATCTTAGATGCACTCCCAAACATACTGATAGTGAATCACAATTTGCATTTTGTGAGCATGAAACAGAAGATTCCTAGTTATGGTTAGACATCTTTGACTATCCCCATGAATCACTATGGGGTTTAGTTGTTGAAAGTCCAATCTTAACCATCATCCTCATCTATCGAACAACATCCAGGGTGATCACACAAGCGGCTTAATACTTGACCTCCTGGAAGAATGAGAAATAATAGTTTGTCACTTGCTCCTCCAAGAAATGGCACCATCTTCTTGCCCTTTTTCTCATCTTGTCGAGAAAAAGTAAAGAAGTCCAAGATATGTCACCTTAAACTCAATGCTCAATATCTCTCTACTATTTGATGTGCTCACAATGACTCCTAATAGTGATTACATACCTAATTGCAACTACACACTGTAGCACATGTAGGGACCGAGCCTTGTATGAGATTTCTTCATCATTCAACTGAGTTCATCTTCTTGCCCTTTTTCTCATCTTGCTCGAGCATTTTTTTTTCCCTTCTTTCATTACCATCTCTCACAAATACCCTTTATGTACACATGCAATTTATGGCAATATACAAAAGTGATTGGTGTAAGGGAGATGAAGTGCATGGAAACTTTGCTTTACCCAACAACCACTTTGCTAATAGCATGAAGGTCTCATGAAGTGGAGAGGGCTCATACATATGCAAAAATTTTGTTAGTGTGAGAGTGATTAAATTATCAATCAAGTATAAAATAACTTTTTGTATATATTTTATATAACAATGTAAAAATCAAACCCAGGTCTCCAAGTTAGTAGTGGTAGAGAATTGAAATTTAAGAGGTGAACTTGTAAAGGTCTCTCTCTCTCTCCCCCCTCTTACACATAAGGATGACGATGATGGAGGGTTATGAGAAGAAGATGAAAAAGAAAATAAGGCAACAAGTTTGCATGTTATTGATGTGATCTTACTCTTAGGCATAAAAAATGGAGACTTGCGGAGCAATGTTCAGAGAAAGTTAAGAAGGCCTGATGTTGGATGGGGTTGGCCAAGTCAATGTCGTTACAAAAGCATGCATTTTTGTCAGCTATTCTTTCATTTGGAATTGTAATAGAAGATTATATTTATGGCCATCACTATGAAGGATTATTTAGACATGAATCATTCCTTGAACTCTTATTCCACTCACTCCCAAAACTCAACATTGAATCATGAGGATTTATTCCATCATCAAGACTTACACATATATATCGTTAAGATATCAAACCATGTATGTAATATGCATGCTCTCATACTACGCTTTCTTTTAGTGCAACATAATCCCAAATTTTGATGACATGCGATGCACGACAACTTTGCTTCTTTGGTAAAGCACTTTGCAAGAGAAGGTTCCTACGTGCTATATGCTTGTATACATATAAAAATTGTGCCAGACTCTAGTTAGGGTAAAGGGGCCAATAAAGTAGCGCCCTCCAAAAGGAAAACACACCCCACCCCAAGAAAGATGTGGCTTTTTTAGCCACTTAACAATATATTATGCATTTTTTAAAATTACAAATGAGTTTAACATAAGTCAAACAATTAAGCCATGTAAATTTTTTTATATTTTAGATTTTGTAAAACCCTAAAGCAATGCATCCTCGAGTGCCACTCCATTGGCCCTTCACTCTCCCTCTTTTATGAACTTTTCATTTATGACTAAGACTACTTGATAAAAATATCAAAATATCCTAATAAATTTTTTAGCACTATATAATATAAATAATTTGACTATTAAAAAATATTTATGTAACTCACTTGGAAAATTTTTTCATAATGGAGGATTGTTAGATGACAATCTATTGGCCCATTTACCCTAACTAACTGTAAACTCTTTAGTGTCGAAGAAGAAAGGCATGTCTTAACTAGCAATGCAATGCCATCAAAACATAAGCCATGGCCTACCTTAAACCCTTCGACAGACCCGTGGACGAGAGCTGATGAATCGTAACTCGAGTTTACAGTCGACGAGGCCGTCCAGATGCTGAAGGTAGCGCGCAGGCTGGGCTCCTCCTACGGCACTCACAGCTCTTCCTCCTCTTCGGCGCAATGCAGTCTCCTCTCAAGAAGAAGAAGCATGAGCAGCGCTGCTGCTCCTGCGGCCGAGGCGGACGCTCAAGCTCCTGCCCCACAGGAAGAGAAGCTCGTCGCTGCCGTCGCCTTAGAAAGACTGCCATTGATCGTACCCGAGCCGCCACCCGAGGTCGTTGCCTTCCAAACATTCCAGTACGTGTCCTCCTGCATTTTCTCATTCGTTTTGCCTCTTCCTGCTGCTTGAAACAAGAAAATCAGAGCTTTAAATAGCACGCATGAACAGCTCAAGATCTGGCTCAGTAAATTACCTTCTTACAAGCGATGTAGTGGTAACCTTTGCCTGGATCTTGGTTTACAATGTCTGTATCCTATGCTCATGTAGTCTGAAGAGGTCTCTCCCATCGCTACCTCTGCTTTGTAGTCCATTCCACTGGTGGTTCAGGAGAGTCTTCTTAATCCCTTAGTTTTCATCGAGACATGCAGGACACAAGGGATTGTTTTTATGATACAAATATTGGAAAGAACTCTCCTTTAAGTGCCTTGATGGGCTGCCCAAGGGCCTACCACGATTGCAGACGCAATGGGTGTCTTCTTTTGAGTAGCCTAATTTAATGGTTCCCAAATTTTTTCTGTTTCCTTTCATGTAAGGGTGATGCATGAACAACAAGGCTTAAAGATTATCCCCCATGTAAAGAATTGTTGAGGCAAGGGTGTTGGTGTAGAAATTTAGAAAAGGGAATGTTGAGGTATATGGGGTAAGCTATCATGGAATTCCCATTGTGAGATTGCTAATGGTAATTGCTGCAAACTATTCTTTGATGAGGGAAAAGGGAATATGCTTACACAAAGCAAGGGTTTTCACATACAAGGGGTAATGCAAGGTGTCATGTAAAATAGAATGAAATGCAAAGTGTAGTGTGTCATTTCAGCAAAACCCTCATAGGGAATTGTTCACTTATTTTTGGAAATCAGCATTAATTACTTTTTGGGACTGTTTTAAGGAGAACAAAATAAGGACTAATGCATTATAATTTTAGATTATTGCAACCCTAATTTTAGTGGCTCAACACCGCCTTTCAAGTCCAAAAATGTCCCAAGATAGTGACGGAAGTCACCTCTCCACCTTTTTTAGCCCAAAAACGTCCCAAGATAGTGACGGAAGTCACCTCTCCACCCTTTTTTATACCTAAAAGGTCCCATCCCAAATAAACCAAGACATTGGACCAAGGGTGTGTTGATTGGCTGCCCAAGGGCCTACCATGATTGTAGAGGTGATGGATATCGTCTTTTGAGTAACCTAGTTTAATAGGCATAGTCATAAGTCATAGGGAAGAGGGGCGGTGATGGGGACAAGGACATGATAGGGATGGTCAAAAATGGGGGTTGGGGGACTAGGATCATAGTTGCCCAAAGCAATGTTTCGGGCTGTTTGAAACGGAAACGTTTTAGAGCGTTGGAGGTAGCAATGCTTTGTGGTCAATGTGGCAAATGAGGATGATACTCCACAAAAAAGTGTATGCCCTACGGTCCACCTCCTACATAGGTGGTAGTGCCCCAAAGAGAGGTTGTGTGCATAGATGTTGGTTCTTTTGCCAGTGCCAACATCTCTATGGATGTAGATACAAAGGCGACTTAGGCAAGTGTAAGCGCATGTGTTTAGGGTCAAGTTTTGCTTCACTGATCCCTTTGCCACATCCTAGAGGTATGTAGGGTGATGGTAGTTGGTTAACATGTACAGATATGAGGGGGGCAACAAGGGGGATCATTGGAAAGGGAAAATATTACAACAGTACTTCAAAAGCAAGCAAAGGTAGAGGCTACTTGTGAGATCATGAGATTGTTTATACAACGTGCCATCCCTTTCCATGTTCGCATGCACAAAAAGGTGGAAAAGGACCATTAGGGCTATCGATTGGATTGGATGTGAGTGGGAGGGTCCCATCTATGAAGCTTTGTACATGTAAGTTGGTAGAGAGAAACAAGTTGTAGAGCTAGAGATGCAACATTTGAAGACTACTTGGCAATAATATGGTTGTCCTATAGGGGGACCATGTTCTTGCGTGCCATAGATGCATCGGGAGTAGGGATAGTAATTACAAGTGATTACATCTATAGGCACATTAGGGTTGCCATTTTGGAGATTGGTGCAAAAAATGTAGTGTAGGTTATCATTGACAATGGTAGTAACTGTGTGGCTATGGGTGCTTTTAGAGAGAGAGAGTTCTCTCTAAGGTCATGTGAACTCCCATGTATGTCACATTGTTTGAATCTAATCATGGAGGATTTGGAAAAGGTTGGATGGATAGATGATCTCTTCAAGAGAGGCAAAAGCATGGTAAAATTTGTCACAAAGAGATTTGGATCTTTTGAAGCCATGAGCCACCCGTTTTGCTTACGTGTTTATTGTTGTGGAGAGGGTTGTTGGAGTCCGTTAGGGCCTCATGAGAACAATTGTCTCTAGGGAGTGGGTTGCATGGGATGATAGGCATTAGCCAAAGGCTTTGACATTTATTATAAATGTCGTGGGTGAGGCTTATTGGGAGGATATAGCTGCATTGGTGAAATTTGTGACTCCCATTTACATAGTGTTGAGGATCACTGGCATGGAGAGTAGCACTCTAGGCCTCTTGTAGAGTAGCTAGGGTAGCAGCAGCAAATTTTCAGCCTTCTCACAATGAAACTTTGAAATTTCTCTCTCAACATTCTCTTTCACCCTACAGCCATGTGTCAAGTTATCTTAGCAAAAGCTAGCCATTTGAGTCATTAGAGGTGGAAACACTGGAAAATCTTTGCTAAAAATCCTAATTCAGAGAAGAAATTAGTGTTTGGCAGCCGTCTCAAGATGCGTGCCCAAAATTTAGGACTCAGGACTTGAATTTCACTAGCTGAAATTAAAGAATTTTAGGGAGATTTAAGAGGCCAGCCAAGCAATATCAAATTTAGGGCTAAATTTGTCTTGCAAGGAGTAGGGTGAAGGTCAAGTCTTGTGCAAACCAAGGGGCAAATTGGTTTGAAGGCTTGTTGGTCATTTATGATAGCAAGAGGCAACTGGAGAGTGAAGGATAGTCATGGAATCTCATTGTATTCCATGTACATTGCAATTCAAGAGAAAGAGATATTACAAGGGGCGCTAATTTTGTGGCCAACAAGTTGTCCATTGTCCAAGATTAAGTGGTGACATTTGCATTTTCAGTTTATGGGAATTTTATGCTTGCTGTAATTAGTGCTTAGTCATGTTATTCACCACCTTGTCCGAGAAAGAAGGTTGGTTTCAAGGGTCCATTGTTAGGATACCATCGACTCTATTGACTTGGTGGGCCGGAGGCACTTGATCGAAGGTTAGAAGTTTGACTCAAGTGCTGAAATTGTGTTTAGCTGAGCATTTATAGCAAGTATGTCATCTTATAGTGAGATGGGATCAAGCAGTGTGATGATGCATCTCATTCTGAAAATGCACATAGTGAAGCAAAAAATGTAATGCCTAATCTTGGAATATGCTTACAACATGACAATAAGCTGATAATGTTGGTCTAGACCAAAATGTGGATCCTTCTAGGCTTGTAGAGGTTGATGACCAGCAAGAGGGAGAGAAATTTGATGACTAGTGTAAAGACTAGCTGAGGATTGCAGCTGAAATGCTTGTGCAATTGGCAAAAGATCCTTGGTTTATGCACTTTTTGAACCCCTTAAAGAAGGGCAACAAAGGCAAGAAGAGAAAATTATCTTTCGAGCTTTGGGATAGCAAGATGCACCAAAGTAAGAGCTAATATAGTAGCATGTGTCAGAGTGCAGCGATGCGGAAGCGTGGGACCAAGAGTAAGAGAGAGAGTGAACACAGAGGGAAGAGAGAGAGACAGTGGAAGATGAAGATCTGCTGTATAAGGTGTGCTGTATACAAAGATATGCAGATATATACACGGGCGCAGTGCGCGAGACTATGTGTCTCCACCTCGACGATGCAACCTGCTGTTCACCTCAAAGTACGCTGCAGTCTGTACGAATCTCTAGACTGAAATCTGCAAAACACGAGTGTGGAATAATGTGTTGACTGCTGGCTATAAATAGCCTAGGAATATGCGAAAAATATGGCAGGTGGTACAGATCTTTCCGACTGTATCAGACTGCCATGTGGCTGCCTGCGCCACCAGGGGATGACTGACAATCACTAACACCCCCTCTCAGAGCTTGGACGGGGCAAAAGCCTGAGGGATCTGGCATGTCTCCGAAGGAGAGCCTGGGGAAGCGCCTTCGTAAACAAATCTGCAAGATTGTCCTCCATCTTGCAGTACTCCACAGCTATAGTCTCATCCAGAAGCTTCTTCCTGATGAAGTGGTACTGGATCTCTACGTGCTTCGTCCGGGCATGGAAAACAGGATTCCATGCCAAGGCAATGCAACTCTCATTGTCGCATCGCAGAAAAGTAGGACGAGTCTGGGGGCAGCCAAGCTCCTCTAACAATCTCCGAAGCCACATAGCCTCACATGTGGTGGAAGACGCGGCCCGATACTCCACCTTAGTAGATGAAAGGGCGACTGTGGGCTGCTTCTTGCTACTCCATGAGATAACACCTGCACCCAAGGTAAAACAGTAGCCTGTAGTAGACCGCCTGTGGTCCACATCGCCAGCCCAATCCGAGTCGCTCCAACCGGCAAGTACAAGATCTGAACCACCTGTGCCTGCTGGATAATGAATCCCTAAGTCAGAGGTCCCTCTCAAATACTGAAGTATCCTTTGGGCAGCCTACCAATGCACTGTCTGAGGTTCACTCATGAACCCCGCCAAGAGACCGACAGCAAAACAAAGATCAACATGAGTGTTGAGGAGCCAAATCAATGATCCAATTAACTGACGGTAGTGGGAAGCAGCCGCCAAGGGAGAATCTGAATGTGAAGTGGCCTTCCAGTTCGGATCCATAGGAGTAGAAATGGTCCCCGACAATCCTCCATTGCAAAGGATTCCAAGAGCTCTTGTACATATCTCTGTTGAGAGATGAAAATTCCCCTTTGAGACTGATAAATCTCATGGCCCAAGAAGAAGTGGAGCAGACCCAAGTCCGTCATCTCAAACGTCTGATGTAAAGCTGCCTTCGTCTCTTTGACCTTCTGTGCATGATCACCTATGACAATCAAATCGTCAACATACAACACAAAAAGCACACAACCAGCCTCGGAAGTGTGTACATGAAGCTGCGGATCGGCCTTGGAACGCCGATATCCCAACTGTGACTGAAGGAACAAATCAATCTTCTTGTTCCATGCACGCAGAGCCTGCTTGAGGCCATACAAGGCCTTCTTTAACCTGTAGACTTGCCCATCTGAAGATCCAAAGCCAGGAGGCTGCTCTACGTAGATCTCCTCCTTCAAATCACCATTGAGGAAGGCCGACTTCACATCCAACTGGTAGACCGGCCATCTCCTATGGCCAGCCAAGGCAAGAACAACTCGAATAGTCGCCATAAGAGCAGTGGGGGCAAAAGTATCATGACAAACAATCCCTGGGCGTTGTGCAAAACCTTTAGCAACAAGGCGAGCCTTGTGCTTGTCTAAAGAACCATCGCTAAGGTACTTGGTCTTGAAGACCCATTTGATGCCAATCACCTTCTTTTGAGAGGGCTCGAGGTACCAAGTGCCATTCCTCTCAATAGCCTCCAACTCAGCTTCCATAGCTTTCTTCCATGGTGCGGACTGTAAAGCCTCCTTCACGGAGGTGGGCTCTCGATCTTGCATAACACGGGTCATCAAACAATAGTTAGAGCAAACAAGCTCCGTAGAATGTGCTTGGTGCCTCCGTGACCGCTGCGGACCATCCTGTGGTCCCCACTCCTCAGGGACCCCCTCGATCCCCGAATCTCGGAGTGTGTCACGGGCCCAACGAGGAGGAGGCCGGACCTCTCCTCGTCGCTCTCCATCAGCTGAAGACTCGGGGATATCCACCAGTGGTAACTCGTCGGGGGTGACCGGTGGAAGAGTAAACTCTGTATCGGAAAGAGGATCGGAATCAAAAGGCGCTGGCTCCAAAGGAACTGTCTTGGGAGCCCAACTTTCCCCTGGATCTCCAAGAACGGGATGCTCCTCACCTGCTGTTATGGCCGGAATCTCCACGAACCGCACATCTCGATTGGTGTATACATCCCGCTTTACGGGATCATACAAACGATAGCCTTGAGACTGAGAGCTGTAGCCAATAAACACTTGTCTTCGGGAAGCCGCTTCAAATTTATCATGATGAGTCTTGGGAATGTGAACATAGGCATCACACTCAAAAACCCTAAAATAAGAAACATCGGGCTTAGTCCCAAAGTAAGCCTCAAAAGGTGTCATCCCATCAACGGCCGAAGTGGGGGATCGATTGAGGATATGGACTGCAGTAGCCACAGCCTCGGCCCACAGAAACTGAGGTGTCTGTCGGTGCTCCATCATGGTGCGCGCCATCTCGATCACACTTCGGTTCTTCCGTTCAAGAATACCATTTTCTTGAGGAGTGTTGGTGTTAGCAAACTCCTGGTAAATACTGTCAGAGTGCAGCGGTGCGGAAGCGTAGGACTGAGAGAGAGAGAACGCAGAGAGAGAAGGGAGAGAAAGAGACAGTGGACGATGAAGATCTGCTGTATAAAGAATGCTGAATACAAAGATATACACGGGCGCAGTGCGCTGGACTGCGTGTCTCCACCTCGACGATGCAATCTGCTGTCCACCTCGAAGTCTGCTGCAGTCTGCACTGTTTGCTGTCTGAAATCTGTGAACAGAAACAGAATCTGCGCGTCACCGGTCTGTAATCTGCGTCAGAGAAGTGTGTAAGACTGCTGGGAACGTCGGGTATAAATAGCCGATATCTGCCAGAAAATAGGGCGCCAGAAATACCCTGTCGGCTGCATTAAATGCAGCCGACTGACTGTACAGGTCGGACTGCCACGTGGCAGTCCGACTGCACACCTGTCCGACTGCACTCTGCCTCCTGCCTGGCTGTGATCTCTAACACCCCCTCTCAGAGCCGGGGCAGGGCAGAAGCCTGAGGGATCTGGAATGTCTCCGAAGTAGAGCCTGAGGAAGCGCCTTTGTAAACAAATCCGCAAGATTGTCCTCCGTCTTGCAATACTCCACAGTGATGGTCTTATCCAGAAGCTTTTCTCGGATGAAGTGGTACTGGATCTCAATGTGCTTCGTCCGGGCATGAAAAACAGGGTTCCTTGCCAAGGCAATGTAACTCTCATTGTCACATCGCAGCAATGTAGGACGAGTCTGGGGGCACCCAAGCTCCTCCAATAATCTCCGAAGCCACACAACCTCTCATGTGGTGAAAGACGCGGCCCGATACTCCGCCTCAGTAGACGAAAGGGCTACCGTGGGCTGCTTCTTGCTACTCCATGAAATAACACCTGCACCCAAAGTAAAACAGTAACCTGTAGTAGACCACTTGTGGTCCATGTCACCGGCCCAATCCGAGTCGCTCCAACCTGCAAGTACAAGATCTGACCCATCTGTCCCTGCGGGGTAATGAATCCCCAAATCAGACGTCCCCCTCAGATACCGAAGTATCCTCTGAGCAGCCTGCCAATGCACCGTCTTAGGTTCACTCATGAACCCTGCCAAGAGCCCAACAGCAAAACATAGATCAATCCTGGTGTTGAGAAGCCAAATCAGGGATCCAATCAACTGTCGATAGTGGGACGCATCCGCCAAAGGAAAAGCTGAATGGGAAGTGGCCTTCCAGTTCGGATCCATAGGAGTAGAGAGGGCCCGACAATCCTCCATCTCAAAAGACACCAAAAGCTCCTGTACATATCTCTGTTGAGAGATAAAGATCCCCCTCTGAGATTGATAAATCTCATGGCCCAAAAAGAAATGGAGTAGACCCAAATCCGTCATCTCGAACGTCCGATGTAAAGCTGACTTCGTCTCCTGGACCTGCTGTGAATCATCACCTGTGACAATCAAATCATCAACATATAATACAAACAGCACACAACCATCCTCGGAAGTGTGAACATATAGCTGCGGATCGGCCTTGGACCGCCGGTATCCCAACTGAGACTGGAGGAACGAATCAATATTCTCGTTTCATGCACGCGGAGCCTGTTTGAGGCCATACAAGGCCTTCTTTAACCTGTAGACTTTCCCATCTGAAGAACCAAAGCCAGGAGGCTGCTCAACATAGATCTCCTCCTTCAAATCACCATTCAGGAAGGCCGACTTCACATCCAACTGATAAACAGGCCATCTCCTATGGCCAGCCAAAGCAAGAACAGCTCTAATGGTCGCCATACGAGCTGTGGGGGCAAAAGTGTCATGACAGTCAATACCTGGGCGTTGTGCAAAAACTTTAGCAACAAGTCGAGCCTTGTGCTTATCCAAAGCACCATCACGGAGGTATTTGGTCTTGAAGACCCACTTGACTCCAATCACCTTCTTCTTCGGGGGGCGAGGCACGAGTGACCAAGTGCCATTCCTCTCAATAGCCTCCAACTCAGCTTTCATAGCTTTCTTCCATGGTGCGGACTGTAAAGCCTCCTTCACGGAGGTGGGCTCACGATCCTGCATAACACGGGTCATCAAACAATAGTTGGAGCAAACAAGCTCCGTAGAATGTGCCTGGTGCCTCCGTGACCGCCGCGGACCATCTTGCGGTCCCCACTCCTTAGGAACCCCCTCGATCCCTGAATCACGGAGTGTGTCACGGGCCCAGCGTGGAGGAGGCCGAACCTCCCCCCGTCGTTCTCCATCAGCAGAAGACTCTGGAATATCCACCGGTGGTAACTCCTCAGAGGTATCCGGTGGAGCTGTAGACTTTGTGTCAGAAACAGAATCATAATCAAAAGGCACGGGCTCCAATGGAACTGTAGACGGAGCCCAACTCTCCCCCGAATCTCCAAGAACGGGATGCTCCTCACCCGTTGAAGTAATCGGAACCTCCACAAACCGCACATCACGGCTAGTGTACACATCCCGCTTCACGGGATCATACAGTCGGTAGCCTTGGGACTGGGAGCTGTAGCCAACAAATACCTGTTTTCGAGAAGCCGCTTCAAATTTATCACGGTGAGCCTTGGGAATGTGAACATAGGCATCACACCCAAAGACCCGAAAGTAAGAAACATCTGGCTTCGTCCCAAAATAAGCCTCAAATGGGGTCATCCCTTCCACGGCCGAAGTAGGGGATCGATTGAGGATGTGGACTGCAGTAGCCACAGCCTCGGCCCACAGAACCTGAGGGGTCTGTCGGTGCTCCATCATGGTGCGCGCCATCTCGATCACACTGCGGTTCTTCCGTTCAAGAATACCATTTTCTTGAGGAGTATTAGTATTGGCAAACTCCTGGTGAATTCCTCTATCTGCACAAAACCGAGCAAACTCATTAGACACAAATTCACCTCCCTTGTCGGATCGCAAGGTCTTCAACTTCCGGCCTGATCGGTTCTCCTCAAAGAGAAGCCAATCCTTGAAGTGCGAGAAAGCTTCTGACTTTAATGCCAAAAAGTAGGCCCAAGTCATCCTGCTATAGTCATCCACGATCAGCATGAAGTACGAGCTCCCTCGAAGGGACTCATTCCTCATAGGGCCACATAGATCCGTAGATACGAGCTCCATCGGTGAAGTAGACCGCCGCGAAGCTGTGTGGGGAATGGCATCCCTATGCTGCTTCCCCCGAATGCAGGAGACACATGGCTGCTGGCTCACCACTATATCCGGCAACCCTCGAACAAGCTGTCCATGTGACGCCCTTCGAAGATAGTCATAGTTCAGGTGACCAAACCGAGCATGCCATAATTCCGACTGTGACTGTGAGGTAAGAAGAAGAGTAGAGAGGGCAGTGGAAGACTTCAGTTTATAAATGCCGTTCTCCTCATATCCGGATGAGAGAACCTTCCTCGATCCACGATCAAGGACTCGCACCGTAGAATTGTCAAACTCCACCAAAAGACCAAGGGAGCAAATCTTATGAACTGAAAGGAGATGGTACCCTAAACCTGGTACATGCAAAACCTTTGAGGTATGGGTATCACCTCGTCCATCCGGAATAAGCTGCATCTTACCCCGACCTGCAATAGAAACTGAAGAGCTGTCTCCAATGAGAATCTACCCACGCGAGGGTCGCAGCTGGGCAACACCATCTGATGAAGGAGTCATGTGCCGTGAGGCACCACTATCTACAATCCACTCTCGAGCCTGGGGAGCCGTCATCGCAGCATCAAAAGCATTCGGGGAAGCGTCCTCAATGACAGCTAGATGAAGAAATGCAGCTGATGAGGGTGCAGCCACCGCTCCAGAATCCTTGGTGTCCTTCTTCTTGGTGTCCTTCGTGTCTTTGTCAGGGCAATCCTTCTTCCAATGGCCAGTCTTTCCACAAATATGGCATGTGGAGTCTTTGCCCTTGTCCTTCTTGGACTTGTTATTCCCCTTCTTCTTCTTTTGGTCCTTTCCCTTCTTCTGAGAGGCTTGACCTGTCAGCGCCTCCGACTTGGAAGCATTCTGTCCCTTTAACTGTTCCTCTTGGTCCAAGACCATAGGAACCAACTCTTCCCACCGAAGAGTAGACTCGCCCCGAAGCAATAAGGGCAGAGTAAAATGTACCGAATCGTGGCGGCAACTGGGACAATAGTGTGATCGCCATGTCTTCGGAGGAAATCGGCTTCCCCGCATTCTAAACCTGCATCTGTAGCTGCCTTAGCTTGTTAATGTGTTCCCGTAGCGAAGAAGACTTATTGACGGACAAGGTCCGCATCTGTACCTCCAAAGAAACCCTCTTCATCAGGGTCATCCGATTGTACATATGATCAAGCTCCAGCCATATCTCCCGAGCCACTGTCAAGTGCTCGATGTGAGCGATCACGGCTGTAGTGCATGATAGAAAGAGAAAGGATCGAATCCTGGCATTCAGTTTGTCCCAATGAGACTGGGCCTTGGCCAACTCCGCACGAGCATCGGAAGAGAGTTTGGACTCATCTCTTACCGAGGGCCGGTCAATCTCCTCCTGTACCAACTCCGCCAAATCATAGGACTCAAGGATGGCCAACATCATGACGCGCCAAATGCGGTAGTTGTCGCTGTTGAGCTTCTAATCTGTAGGAAGAGCTGGTAAGACAGGCACCTTTTGGTCCATAATCGCCTGGAACTCCAAGTCCATCTTTGTAGACATCTTCACCTGTAATGCCTTCACAAACGCAAAAGCAGCCCCCTCTGACTAGGAAAACTCAGCCTGCTAAGGCTCTTCCGCGTCCTGAAGCTTCTTCACCCGCCCGAGGCGATGAAAAAGCAAAACCTGCACTTGTAGGCTGAAAACTCAAACTTCCTCCGCGTCAAACAGCAGTAAACAGCAGCAAATTCACCACTTGTACTCCTTTCCTGTGCGCCCACACTCGTTTCAGCCTTGTTCCAAGGCGCAGCCCTCCTGTCTGCCCTTAAACGCAAAAAACGCAAATTTGTGTCGCGATGGAAACTCCTCTTCAGGTCGATTCTGCGCTCAGTCAGCCCTTAAAAACTGCTCTGATACCATGTCAGAGTGCAGCGGTGCAGAAGCGTAGGACTGAGAGAGAGAGAACGCAGAGAGGGAAGGGAGAGAAAGAGACAGTGGACGATGAAGATCTGCTGTATAAAGAATGCTGAATACAAAGATATACACGGGCGCAGTGCGCTGGACTGCGTGTCTCCACCTCGACGATGCAACCTGCTGTCCACCTCGAAGTCTGCTGCAGTCTGCACTGTCTGCTGTCTGAAATCTGTGAACAGAGACAGAATCTGCGCGTCACCGGTCTGTAATCTGCGTCAGAGAAGTGTGCAAGACTGCTGGGAACGTCGGGTATAAATAGCCGATATCTGCCAAAAAATAGGGCGCCAGAAATACCCTGTCGGCTGCATTAAATGCAGCCAACTGACTGTACAGGTCGGACTGCCACGTGGCAGTCCGACTGCACACCTGTCCGACTGCACTCTGCCTCCTGCCTGGCTGTGATCTCTAACAAATACCTCTACCTGCACAAAAACGAGCAAACTTATGAGAAACAAATTCACCACCCTTGTCGAACCGAAAGTAGATGATACCCTAAACCTGGCACATGCAACACCTCTGAGGTATGGGTACCACCACGGCCATCTGGAATAAGCTGCATCTCACCCCGGCCTACAATAGACACCGAAGAGCTATCTCCGATGAGAATCTGCCCACGCGAGGGTCGCAACTGGGTAACACCAACTGATGAAGGAGTCATGTGCCGGGAGGCACCACTGTCTACAATCCACTCTTGAGCCTGAGGGGTTGTCATCGCAGCATCAGAAGTCTTCGGTGTAGAGTTCTCAATGACTGCTAGATGAAGAAACGCAGCTGATGAGGGTGCAGCCACCGCTCCAGAATCCTTCGAGTCCTTGTTGGTGTCCTTCTTGTCTTTGTCGGGGCAATCCTTCTTCCAATGGCCGGTTTTACCACAAATATGGCATGGGGATTCTTCTTCCTTGTCCTTCTTTGACTTGTTGTCCTTCTCCTTCTTCTTTTGGTCCTTTCCCTTCTTCTGAGAGGCTTGACCTGTCAAGGCTTCCGACTTGGAAGCATGCTGTCCCTTCATTTGTTCCTCTTGGTCCAAGACCATAGGAACCAACTCTTCCCACCGAAGAGTAGACTCACGCGCTGAAGCAATAAGGGCGGAGTAAAAAGTACCGAATCGTGGTGGAAACTGGGACAAGAGTGTGATCGCCATGCCTTCGGAGGAAATCGGCTTCCCCGCATTCTGAACCTGCATCTAAAGCTGTCTAAGCTTGTTGATGTGCTCCCACAACGAAGAAGACTTGTTCATGGACAGGGTCCGCATTTGCACCTCCAAAGAAACCCTCTTCATAAGGGTCATCCGGTTATACATCTGGTCAAGCTCCAGCCATATCTCTCGAGCCAGCGTCAAGTGCTTGATGTGGGCTATCACGGCTGTAGTACAAGACAGAAAAAGAAAAGAACGAATCTGGGCATTCACTTTGTCCCAATGAGATTGTGCCTTGGCCAACTCCGCACGAGCATCGGAAGAGAGTTTGGACTCATCTCTCATCAAGGGCCGGTCGATCTCCTCGTGTACAAGCTCTGCCAAATCGTAAGACTCAAGGATGGTCAACATCATCATGCGCTAGATGCGGTAATTGTTGCCATCGAGCTTTTGATCTGAGGGAAGAGCCGGTAAGACAGGCACCTTCCGATCCATGATCGTTTGGAACTCCAAGTCAATCTCTGTAGACATCTTCACCTATAATGCTTGCACAAACGCAAAAGCAGCCCCCTCTGACTGTGAAAACGCAGCCTACTAGGGCTCTTTCTTCCGCGTCCCGAACCTTCTTCAACTGCCAGAGGCGATGAAAAAGTAAAACCTGCACTTGAAAGCTGAAAACGCAGCCTCCCTCCTCTTCAAATAGCAACAAACAGCAGCAAATTCACCAACTGGACTCCTTTCCCGCGCGCCCACGCTCGCTTCAGCCTTGTTCCGATGCGCAGCCCTCCTGCTCACCCTCGAATGCTGGAAACGCAGCCTTGTGTCACGATGGAATCTCCTCTTCAGGTAGGTTCTTCACTCAATCAACCCTTCTTCACTGCTCTGATACCATGTCAGAGTGTAGCGATGCGGAAGCGTGGGACCAAGACAGAGAGAGAGTGAACACAGAGAGAAGAGAGAGAGAGAGACAGTGGAAGATGAAGATCTGCTGTATAAGGTGTGCTGCATACAAAGATATGCAGATATATACACGGGCGTAGTGCGCGGGACTGCGTGTCTCCACCTCGACGACGCAACCTGCTGTTCATCTTGAAGTACAATGCAGTCCGCACCAATCTCTAGCTTGAAATTTGCAAAACACGAGTGTGGAATAATGTCCTGATTGCTAGCTATAAATAGCCTAGGAATATGCGAAAAATATGGCAGGTCGGCTGCATTAAATGTAGCCGACTGGTACAGATCTGTCCAACTGTACCAGACTGCCACGTGGCTGCCTGCACCGCCAGGGGATGATTGACAATCGCTAACAGCATGATGTTCCAAATGTGGATAGTGAGCAAAAGCAAATGATGCCAGTGGGGCAATAGATGCATATGCAAGGCCATTTTGGTAGTAGCAATCGAATGGGTTTTAGACAACAGGGCATGCATGCAATGATGGGTTAACCAGGGTACTTTGGTGGTGGCACTAGTTTCCACTCCGTGGTGGATCAAGGACAACATATAGGATTGTATGGCACAAGTCCTTATGGTATACAACAACCAATGCGTGGTGTGCAAGGCTTAATGTATGCAGGTATGGTTGGTAATATGCATAATCCCATGTATAAGAATGTTGGTATAATGTTGGGGCGCAAAGTGGCAAGTCTGACAATGTATATATATAGCCCACTATGTTTACGATTGCCTCATGATATTAATACTAGTCATGCAAATGCTCGGTATAGTGTTGATCATGAGGAAAAGTGCAGCTAGTAATGCTTGCATGAGGAAAATGCAGCTATTAATGCATGCAATGCATGGGAAAATGTATCTTGGTATGGTTGATAGTATGCAAATTCCAATGCACAATCACATTGCAGTAGTCCAAAGTATGCAATACGTGGATGGTATATAATGTATATTTACAGGCCATGGAAGAGAGCTTTGGCACATTGCAATGCAATTGAGGATGATCGCAAGGATTTTAAGGGGCTGGTCCATCATGAGGATGTGCAATTTTATTGCTTTGCTTATCATTTGATTAAAAGTCAATTAAATGTGCTAATGTGACTTGCACATGTGAGGTGCAAGTTAATTATTTCATAATGTGAGACCTAGGATCTCAAAATATCAGTTGATGCCAAAGGTAAAAGTTGTAATAAGTTATGCTTGACAGGTACTAGGTGGTATTGATGTCCGATTTGGGCCTAGACCAATTTATTGGCCACTAATGTCAGTGATGCCAATATAAGGGTCAATAATTGCTCATGGATACTTGGTTGGTGAAATTATTTTTTTGGGGACTAAAATAATTATTAAATAAGATTTTAAAATTAATTGGATAATATTGGAAAATGGGTAAGAAGGCTGCCACTTGGCAAAACTTGCCCATGTAAGTAGGATAATCGTTTTTGGGAGTTGGAGATTGTTGGAGAGCAAGAAGAGGCTGTTGATGTGATTTACAACCACCAAGCACCAGTTCTACAGCAAGCAACGGCAGTTTGGAGCCTTGCAAGTGCAAGTGATAGCAGCCCAAGGCCCCTTTGGTGCAGGTGACAGCATGCAAGAGGGAGACAACAGTCTTTGTGGTGGTCCTAAGTTGTAGGTGACAGCTTTTGTGATTGTTTGAGTAGGGTAGCAACGGTTTTTTAGCCTTTCTCGTGATGAAACTCCGAAATTTCTCTATCTGCAACATTCTCTCTCATCCTACAGCTATATCTCAAGTTATTTGAGCAAAAGCCAGCCATTTGATTCATCAGAGGTGCATATTTTGGAAAATCTATGTTGTAAACCCTAATTTACAAAAGAAATTAGGGTTTGACAGCCACCTCCGAATGCGTACTCAGAATTGAGTATTTAGGACTTGAATTCCAGCACGTTGAAATTAAAGAATTTCAAGGAAATTCAAGAGGCCAATCATACAATGTCAAATTTGTGGTTAAATTTGTATTGTAAGGAACAGGGTGAAGGCCAATCCTTGAGCAAACCAAGGGGCAAATTGGTTTGAAGGCTTGTTGGTCATTTATGATAGTAAGAGGCAATTGGTGAGCGAAGGAGATTCATGGAATCTCATTGTATTCTTTCCAAATTGCAATCCAAGGCAAAGAAATATCACAAGGGACGCCAATTTTGGGACCAATAGATTGTCCATTGTTTAAGATTAAGTGGAAACATTTGCATTTTCAGTTTATGTGAATTTTATGCTTGTTGTAATTAGTGCTTAATCAGGTTATTTACCACCCTATACGAGGAGGAAGGCTAGTTTTACTTTGCCACATTGTAGTGCAATTGAGGACAATTGCAAGGATTTCAAGGGGGAGGTTTGTCATAGGGATGTGAAATTAAAATTCTTTGCTCAACATTCGATTAAATTAATAATCAAATGTGCATAAGATGCACATGTGATGTGTTCAAGTAAGTTTTTTTATGGTAGCAGACCAAGGACCCCAAAATATAAGCTGGTGCCAAAGGCAAAAGTTATAACAAGTTATGCTTGTTAGGTTATACTTTAATTAGCCATATGTGTCTGTGGTGGCAGTAGAGACTTGATATTCATTAACTAATTAATACCAGTCTAAGACTAATAAGTGCCCCAAGATACTTGGGCTAGAAATTAGCCTAGCCAATTTAGTTGTTGGCAAGGTAGATTATTTTTTTGGGCACAAAATTGATATTGTGAAAATTAATTTAATATGTTAGATAATGTTGGAAATTTAGTTTACAAGGTTGCTACTTGTTGGCGAAACTTGCCCATGCAAAGTCTTGTTTTTGCATTTTGGAGCTATTGGAGATAAATGTTGGAACTGCTATTGCTTGTTTTGGGGCCATTTCCTAGACATTGGGGATCATTTTGGTGAAGGCGGCTGCATATCTAATGGGAAGATATGCTAGGGTTTGCACTAAGGAAACACAACATGTATGACAAGACTGAAACACAAAGACTAAAATAGAGACAAACAAAACTCAAATCCTAAATGCAAAACGTAAAACGCAAATGTAAAACTCAAACACATAGAGAAGAAATTCTGAAGTGAATGAATGCTGTAAATGAATGTAAGAGTGTACAGAATGCCCAAGGGCAGAGCAATGCAGTGTCAGAGCGTTACATCTATCGTAGATGGATCCCAAGTGCAGTAACCACTAGTCGGAGATGAGAGAGTGCTATATAACGAAGGGTAGCAAGCTGGTCACCAAGAAACAACAATTGGAGGCTGAAATCTAGTAAACGCAGTAGTATACCACCAGAGGAAGACTGGAAACTGATCACCCCGAGCAAAGAACTGTAAGGCAACAACAGGAGAGGACCAAGGTGTTTGCTGATGTAGACGGCTTGTTGGATAGCAAAAATGCAAGTATTGCAGTAGTCTCCTAGTGGGAGAGATAATAGTAGCCTATCGCCTCGCACTAGATGTTGAAAACGCAGGTTGACTAGGTGCTATGATGACACAACAGATGGAGACCTCCAAATAGTAGGGCAATGGCTGAAAATAGGCCGCCTAGGGCTGGATAGTGATGGGCTGTAGTCGGTGATGACTAGACAGTAGATGGTAGGTGGTTGATGGCATGATAGAATGAGAAACCTGTACCAAAGGATGAGGTTGAATGGTGGGCAGCTTGTCTATTTATAGATGTTGAAGGGTGCCCAAAAAATTAGGGTTTTGGGGGACTAAAATTTTTGGAACCACACACCAAATTTACGTTTTTTATTAACTAAGCATATTTTTGGACTGCTTAAAGATGCTAATTAGCTGCAAAGCGTGTTTTAGCTTAACACCCTCTCTCAGGATTAAAATTGAGTCTAAAAGGGAAGCCTTGCAATGTTTATCCCGAGGCGTCCCACCCCAAAGTAGCCACGACATCGGGCAAAGGGTGCTTGTCAGCTGTCTAGTAGCCTACCAAGACTACAAAGGCAACGGTTACCTTACCAAGGGAGTCCAAGTAGTTACCCTAGCGAGGACATGGCATCGGACAAAGGGTGCTCGTCGGCTGTCCAATGACCTACCAACCCCTACAAAGGCGGATGGAATCACATTGATTTTTTTTTTGGGGTGGAAAGTTAATTTTAGGGGTGGCGGATGATTAAGTAATAGTGACCCAAAAGACGAGAGCAGGGATGATACACCAAACCATAGTCATAGGGAATGGGCGGGATGAACCCTTCGGACGTTGGGATGCCGTCCTCTACGTGGATCCGTGATGGGACACATCACTTTTCTGTTTGTCACAAAGTGACGGAGCGGGATGCGAAACGGGATGCCAAGTCATGTTTGTGATGGAAGGTCGGGACGGATTTGTGATGGGCAGCCGACTCACGAAACGTTATTATTAAACTTAAAAGGCTTAAGCCTTATCTAGATGAAATGTGACGGACATTTGCGATTAAAATATGTTGATATGAAGGCAAGATGACACGTCAGATTAAAAAAGTAGGGCTTTAGTTGACTCATCATGTGACTCATGGCCCATCAAGTTAGAAATCAGTTGACTCTCTTTGCTTTGGTCAGCTTTGAACAAGCGATATCAACTCATGTGCTATAGATGTTCTACACACTTCACTTCAGAATAGTAACTTCAGCCTCCAAGCTTATAGTCTAGAGCTTGCCTCTCTCTCTCTCTCTCTCTCTCAACTTGTTTTAATCTTCCTCATCATCTTAGATTCTCATGGCATCAACATCCGGAGCATGAGATAATCACTCGTCGAGGTAGCATTCTCTGTTGCAGGCTGTAGCTTGTCCCAAGTTTCAATCTCTCTCTCTCTCTCTCTCGTAACTTGTTTTAATCTTCCTCATCATCTCAGATTCTCATGGCATCAACATCTTGAGCACGGGGTAACCACTCTTGTCAAGGTGGTCATCATGGTGGAAGTAGTAGGAGGGTTGACACATGGTCTTTACACTTGTACTTTATACTTTACATATAACTATCACAAAAACCTAAGAGTGGTACAACTTTTTGTATCCACATATTGTGCATCTCACTCTCTCACTCTCTACTACTGTTGCTCTCTCTCTCACACACACACACACACACACACACACACTCTCTCTCTCTCTCTCTCTCTCTCTCTCTCTCCGTCATTGCCATTGATGAACATTGAATCTTTACTGCGCAAGGCCACTACATAAGGACATAGATTATAAGGAAACTTTTGCTTCTACATCTCGCATGAGTATGATGAGATGTGTGATTGCTATGGCTGCAAATTATGGCTGGAAAGTACATCAGTTGGACATTAATACAACATTTTTGAATGGGGATTTGCATGAGGATATTTATATGTCACAATCTCCAAGGTTTGTGGTTAAAGGGAAAGAGCACATGATATATAAGTTGCATAAGGCTCATTATGGTCTCAAACTGGCTTCTCATGTATGGTACTCTAAAATTGATACTTATTTGGCTAGCACATGGTTCAAAAATAGTCCAATTGCTCCCACTCTATACATTAATAATGAAAGGGGGGGGGGGGGAGGGACTTGCTGATTATCATTCTTTATGTAGATGATATGTCGCTCATTGGACCTATAGAGGGAAAAATTATAGATGTTAAGGCTGAATTAAAACGTACGTATGCTATGTCAAATATGGGCTATCTAGACTATTTTTTGGGGATTTAGTTTACCCAAAATCAACATGGTATCATAATGTCATAGCTATAATATGTGGATAAGCTATTACATAGATTTAACATGCAAGATTGCAAACCTATATGCACTCCTATGGAGCCAGGCTTGAAGCTATCTATGCATGATGGTGAAGATGTTAGCAGTCATGTTTGTCATGCCTTGTCATCTCCTGCCTGTGAGCCTCAGTCTGAGTCAGACGAGGACATTAGGAGCTCTGACATGTCTGTCATGTGTTATGATGGGGGAGGCTAGTCACTCTTGACTAGCAGTCTTAGGATGTGTATTTCTTTTTGGCCTCTTTTAGTGGGCAGCCACTGGCTGCCCGGCCACTTTTTGGTCACTGTTGTGGGGCGCCCATTTTAGGGCATTTTTAGGGTTTGCGCCCATTTGAGGGTTAGGGTTAGGGTTTGTCCTTTTGCCTATTTATAGGCAGCTCCCCTCCCCACTTGGTCACTTGTCTTCTTGCAGATTCCGACACTCCTTCTCCCCCGTGGTGGTGCTGCCATCATCATCGGCCTGATTTGGTGCCCTCATTGACGCTGTGGGCTGCATGCAGGGACTGATCAGTCCATTTCAGTGTATTCAGCATTCATTTCAGTCAGTGCAGATTTCTCTTCCTTATTTTCTGCTTTCTCTCTCTCTCTCTCTCCCTCCGTGTTCGTATTCTATCTTCCGCAGCGCACTCTCACATGGTATCAGAGCCGAAGGAGAGTACACAGAGCTGAGTTTTACGCGGGAGAACACCCACAACCTTGCGTTTGCTAGTCAAGACGTCTCCAACAGCTGAGGCGTCACCTTCAGCACCATCTCTTTGATCAAGGCGGCCTGTTTTGGTGTCCACCTATTTGCGTTTGCTGTTGGTGTCATCCCCAAATTTGCGTTTTCAGCCTGGGCGGCCCTCCTCCAGCTGGGCGACACTCCTCCAGCTTGTGCCTTGCTGTTCTGGCTGTTGTTTCATCTTCAGGCGGCTCTTTTCCTGCTGGCGACGTATTCCGAGGCTGCGTTTTAAGGCAGGAGGTTGTTTTTCTGTGGTGATTGCATCGTTAGCATTTGCGTTTGACATTATCCTTGCGTTCTGTGCAAGGCGGCCAGCTCAAGAGCTTTTGGTGTTTGTGTTTCGGCACCGGCAACCTTTCCTTGTTGTGTTTTGGTGTTTGTAGATATCGAAGATGTCTTCTCATTAGTTTACGCGCTTTGATGACTCAGATGACGAGCTTTTGTCTCGACACTCATCTGAACGGAGGCCTGTTTTGTATTGCGAGGACCGTCGTCCGGAGTCTATTCCTCTTTCCTGTCCCTCTTCTATTCATGTATCTCGGCAAGCCCCTTCCAGTGGGCCGAAGATGCAGCCTTTGGTACCCCCTATACAGGTACCCGTACTTCCTCAGCTGCCCAAAGAGGACCGGTTGGATGGCTCCAACTTTTCTCTGTGGTCCTGCAAGGTGGAGTGTATCTTGGACTCCTTCGATCTTTGGGAGCTTGTTTCTGTTTCTATTCCCCGGCCTAAGGTGGATCCCGCAGATGGGACATCTATGGATCGTGCAGCATTATGGGATTGGCTCAATTCTAGAGCCAAATCTTTCCTCTTTCTGAGTTTGCAGGATTCTGTCCTTATTCATGTTCACAGGTTGAAGACTGCAGCAGACGTGTGGAGAAAGCTCGCGTCTCTCTACCATTAGAAGACGTTTGCCCATCGGATATCTCTTGAAAAGAAGTTGCGGATGCTCGCTATTGATGATAGTCCTTCCATGAAGGGCCACATCAACAAATTATAGGATATGAGGGATGAGCTTGCATCCCTCGGTCGGATGATATCTTCTGAAGACATGGCTATGATTCTTTTGACTCAGCTACCATCGCCTCGGTTTGATGTCTTCTACACCAGCTTTCTTACATCGAGGACCCGTGAGAAGCTTCTATGGGAGGAGCTATCCCCGCTTGTCTTGGAGCATGACGAGCGACTCAAAGAGGTCAGTGCTAGTGGATCCGAATCCACTAGAGCCTTTGTTGTAGGTTCGGGAGGACAGAAGAAGAAGAAGTCAAAGGCTAAGAAGAAGGACAGTTCTTCAGGCTCTGACACAGATTCAGAGAGACCGAAGTGCCCACACTGTGGGAAAGGGACACATCCCGAGGAGAAATGCTGGAAGAAGTACCCTCACCTTCGTCCCGGAGCGACGGGTGGATCTACATCAGAGCCTTCTTCTACCTCTACACCAGCTGTTACCCATGAGTAAGTGTTCCTTTATATCCATGCTTTGGAGGAGGATCCTTCTTCCGTGGCTGCAGTGTCTTTTGCACAGCCTTGGTTAGTGGACAGTGGTGCTTCGAGTCATATGACTCCCCGAGGTGATTTGTTACAGGATCTCCGTCCATCAGAGGGTTCAGTCACTGTTGGTGACATTTTATCGGTGCCTATTAGTGGTGTTGGCACATTGCCTTTGTTTATCGACCGACCTTCGAGCTCCTTTTCACAGGCCCTACATGTTCCGGATTTGGGCCTTCCCCTCCTCTCAGTTTATGGCTTTACGAGGCTTCGCACACGAGTGATCTTCACCGAGCATGCCTTTGTTATTGAGGATTCTCTTATAGGAGCTGTCTTATCTACAGGTTGGCAGGAGAGCGGGCTTTACAGGCTCCATTCCCCTTCTTTGATGCAGGGTCCTCCGAGGCAGTCTATTGCTACACCCGTTTCTGCTTGTGCACCTTCTATTCCACAGGTTCCTTCCCATCCCCCACCTTCTTCTCCGGTGGTTCCCTCGTACCCCCCATCCCTTTCAGAGGGGGACGATCTTGGTGATGCGGCTGTGGATTCCCTGGCCCCTAGTGTTTTAGAGGGGGATTCCCAGGATCGTGAGGAGCTCCTTCAGCGGCAGTCTACATCGACGGACTTCATCGATCTTGGCATTCCTCTTGCCACCCGAGGATCCGTTTCTCCCTTGGCCTTCAGCCACATCCAGGATCTGAGAGGGGGTGTTAGCAGTCATGTTTGTCATGCCTTGTCATCTCCTGCTTGTGAGCCTCCGTCTGAGTCAGACGAGGACATTAGGAGCTATGACATGTCTGTCATGTGTTATGATGAGGGAGGCTAGTCACTCTTGACTAGCAGTCTTAGGATGTGTATTTCTTTTTGGCCTCTTTTAGTGGGTAGCCACTGGTTGCCCGGCCACTTTTTGGTCACTGTTGTGGGGCGTCCATTTTAGGGCATTTTTAGGGTTTGCGCCCATTTGAGGGTTAGGGTTAGGGTTTGTCCTTTTGCCTATTTATAGGCAGCCCCCCTCCCCACTTGGTCACTTGTCTTCTTGCAGATTCCGATACTCCTTCTCCCCCGTGGTGGTGCTGCTATCATCATCGGCCTGATCTGGTGCCCTCATTGATGCTGTGGGCTGCGTGCAGGGACTGATCAGTCCATTTCAGTGTATTCAGCATTCATTTCAGTCAGTGCAGATTTCTCTTCCTTATTTTCTGCTTTCTCTCTCTCTCTCTCCCTCCGTGTTCGTATTCCCTCTTCCGCAGCGCACTCTCACAGAAGAGATGTATGATGTTGCAATTTACAGCCAGAGGCTATTGGCAATCTTATTTACCTTTGCAATACATGTCTTGACATTTAGTATGCAGTATCTTAGGTGAGCAGATATATGCATAGCCCATGGACCATACATTGGCAAGCTGTTAACTGGATCTTTACATATTTGCAAGGTACTCAATCACATGCATTAATATTTCCCAGGGGGTAGACTTGCACTTATAGGCTTACAATGATTCAGATTGGGCTGGTGATGTAAAAACTAGGCGATCTATTACTAGTGGACATTGTTTCTTTCTGGGTTATTCATGCATTTTATGGCTAAGCAAGAAATAGTCTACAATGGCTATCTCGTCTTGTAAGGCTGATTACAAGGTAGCCTTCATCGCAACAGTGGAATGTGGATGGCTATGTAGATTGTTGGTTGATCTATAGATTTCTTTGGAGGGTCTTACGCCCATTCTTTCTAACAATCAGAGTGTTATTGCAGTTGCACAGAATCCTGAGTTTCATACTTACACGAAACATAGTGAGGTACATTACCATTATGTTAGAGAGAGATGCTATGCAAGAGAGATCCTTGTGAGAAGTTTGAGGCTTTTTGAAAGTCCTTAAACTTGCTACCCTTCAGTTATTGATCTTCTTGTACTTCTACCTTGAAGGGGGATGTTAGAATTTGCCAATTGTATGGGCAGTGCCCAGTGTTTTAGTTAGTTCGTTCGTAGTGTGAACACAACTACATTAATAAGTTGTGTCACCACTTTTGGAGTTACTTTTAGAGTTAAATTAACTCTAGTTGAGCTAGGGATAGGTCTAACTTACTTAAGACCTATTGTACTTTCATTCAATCATTCAAGCACTTGCATCTTTTGAGTGTGGAATTGCTGCCCACTCTTACTTCTTGTCTTGTGTTCACTCACTCGCTCTCTCTCCTCCTCTCTCTCTCTCTCTCTCTCTCTCCATTTCCAATATGACTATTATACATTGCGCTATTTCTTAACTAAGACTAAGTTGTCTAAGAAACACATGAGATGAACGAACTTCTTATCTATGTTTCACTTTTAAATTGTGCATAGAGATGGGAAAAAGAATGTGGTGACTGATGCAGTGTTACGTAAGCCGCAGATTTGGGCTATCACTATGGTATATCACACTGAATTGGATGTCATGAAAGATCAGTATGCTATTGATTTAGACTATGTGAATGCATATGATCAACTTTGGAATGGCTAGAGACACGAGCACTTTGTGCTTAAAGATAGTTTTCTGATGATGCATGGACGATTGTGTCTCACAAAGTAGTTGAGGTCTAAGGTGATTAGTGATTGATGCTACAGTTAAAGAAGTGGAGCATTTCTTATATTTGCCTTAGTGATAACAGGCTAATCACATGGCATACCAGAGTGGATCATTAGTGATTGAGACCCTCCGATGACCAGTTTGTTTTGGAAGGGGGTGTTTGAAAATTTAGAGACAATTCAACTATGGTTCATACTCAACTTATACTTTGCTATGGTTGTTTGGCCATAATAGTTCTATGGGTTTTTGGCAATAGTATTGGATTCTTTATGAGTCTTATATCTTGTGTATGCTGACTGAAAATTTTCAACAAGTGTTTGGTATTAGCATGGTTCAACAGTAGTGGCCAATGTTGTTTCGACTATGATGCCTTTTGGGAAATTGTAGTGTAATAAGTTTTGCTTTGGTACATTGTAGTGCAATTGAGGATGATTGGAAGGATTTCAAGGGGGTGGTTTGTCACAATGACATGAAATTTATTGCTTTGTTGAGCATTTGATTAAAATTTAATCAAATGTGCTAATGTGACTTACACATGTGAGGTGCAAGTTAATTATTTCATAATGTGGGACCTAGGACCCCAAAATGCTAGTTGGTGCCAAAGGCAAAAGTTATGCTTGATAGTTACTAGGTGGTACCTAGTGTTAGATATGGGCCTAGACCAATTTATTGGCAGTGGTGACATCAAAGACTCGGCTTTAATCAATTAATTAATTAATTTCAGTCTAAGGGTCAATGCAAGTGGGAATTTTTTTTGGGGGTTGGTGGAAGTCCATTCCAGCCATTGTGAGAGAGGAGGAGATTGTTAAAGAGGGAGGAGAGACTGCTGAATTGTTCTATAATATTGGAGACCTGCCCGGAAGCTAGAAACAGCTGTTTGAAGGCCTATAGAAGTAGGTGACAGCAGTTTGAACTTTGAGGGCTGTTTCAGCCAAGCAACATCATATTTAGGGTGTTCCATCAGTGGAGACAGCTTTCATGGCTATGTAGACTTAGAGTGTTCCATCAGTGGAGACAACTTTCATGGCTATGTAGATAGGGGTAGCTCTATTTGGTCTTCTTTGGCTTTCCACCACATCAGACATTTATGTCATCCATGATCATCTCTTGCTTGTGAACCTAAGTCTGAGTCAAACCGGGATATTGGGAGCTTTGACATTTTGTTTGTGTGTCATTTGATGTGTTTTGATAGAGGGGGGAGCTCTTTCTAGAGCATGCACTTTAGTGCGTCTCTTTTTCAGTTAGTTTTATTGTGTTCGCACTAGGCGAGGTTATTTTCCAGCTTAGTGTGTTTCTTCCTCAGTGGCTGGAGGCTGTGTTTCCACTGGCGAATGAGGGCAACCAGCTGTTTATTTGCGATCATCTTGATCATTTTATTCTTGATGAGCAGTTGGCAAGTATTTATACGACTCCTCCTGGCAGCAGTTGGCCAGTTTTTGGCTTATTCAGCTATTTATAACTGACCTTCAGTGGCTGGTCAGATTATTCTTTTGCAGATTCAGCACACTTTGACATCCGGTGGCTCTCCTCCATCATCTAGTGTTTCCTTCCATCATCAACATGATCTGGTGTCCTCATTGACGCTTTGGGCTGTGTGCGAGGATCATTGTATTCAGTATTCTCTTGGAGTTACAGTGCAGATCTTTATCTTCCATTCGCTTCTTTCGTTGCAGTCCTTCTCTTCACTTCTCTCTATGTTTTTGTTCTTTTTCTGTTGTGCACTCTCACAGAGGTGACTTGATGTGTGGTACTAGGTCGATGACTTTAGGAGGCTGGTGTTTTCCCAGAATTTTCGGTTTCTGAATCTGGTAGTTCAGTTTCACCCCCTGTACACTTCACTGCTGTTTATGCAGAGTTGCGATATCCTACTTTCATACCTTTTAACTCTCCTCTGACTGGGGGGCACCCTCTTGCAGCAATGTTACATTAGAGCCTTCCATGTTAGCCATAACAAGAAAGGATTTTGAGATGCCCGCTTCCATCATGTGTTCAACCTATACCATTGACTCCTAGTTTGACTCTATGTTTGGACAATAGTGACTCCTTTAAATCTTGTCTTGGAACCCTTCACACAATCCTTAGATTGCTTTTCATCCCCTCATATTCACCTGTCTAATGGATTAGTGATTGTATTGAGAAGTCAAGCATACAAGTTTTGTGCACTTCTCGGGAATGAAGCATGATTCTGCTTAACATTTGTGTTTTGTTGTTGAAAAGAAAAATTTGTCTGAGGTTGATGTTAAGTGCTTATGGAAAATGCTTAGCCTCGTTGCATTTAACAATGGCATAGTTTTGATGATCTAACCTTTCACCAGATTGTTGTGCTAGATGTAGTTACAGGGATTTCCATCTCTGAGTTGTTTTTAAAGTGTAACTGGAGAGTGCTCTTTAAGCATCAAAGACATGCGGTTGAAATTGTGTTACTGTAATTCGTTGGCAGGGCTCGGTGGAATGACCAGTATCGCCGGGTTTATCCAAAAGAGTTTGTTGACTCTCTTAGCAGCAGCCAGCAAAGGTGATTGGAAGCCTTATAAAGATAGCCTCAATGTAGTTCCTTTTAAAACACTGTTCATTGGATGACACTAATACTTACATATATGCTGGAGCAATTTTTTGACACTAATGTTGTGAAATTATATATGTATTAATTTGCTTTCTTCATACCAGAGAAGAGAATGCGCTTGAGCTCAAGTGGGAGCCTGGTCCCAGGATAACTGAAGCAGACAAGAACAATGATCGCAAGTATGTCTGTGGGTTTCTGCCAGAGTTAATCCCTAGCTTGGGATGCAGCTGCTCAAGCTGCTGATCGACTTGTTTACAGACTCTTGACAAATGGGGAGCTTCTTTGGCAGGTCACTTAATCGAGCTTTGGACCGTAGGTTATTCTTTATTGTGCAAGGCTATCCAGCGGGCAAGTCCAAGGAGAAGCCCATCTGGCACTTCCCTGAACGAGCATACAAAAATGAAGCAACAATGCGGATGGTAAGAAGTCATGGAGTTCTTGTGCTCATTAATTAGCAACAAGTATGATATCTGTTTTATTTGCATGCATCCAAATAGCTTTCTATCTATGCATGTGATTGCCTATTTCGTTTCACAAGGATCAAACATCAAAGTATGTACTTTTGATCTACGAGGATGCAATGTCTGTTTGACTGCACAGTTTATTTTACCAGACAGATTTTCACGTCAATGTGTATTCATCCAGTGTGCAGAATCCGTGCTTATTCCAGCTATGGCTCAAGAAGATGAACTTTACTTTGTTGGTAATGCTCCATGTGGGCATTTTATTGAAACGCTTCCTGCTCCAAAAACTAAGATTCCCACAATTTTCAAGGTAAGTAGATTTGAATGTAATGTATTTCTTATTCTAAATTATTTGTCCAGGGAAATGGTTTAGTCATGTTTCCAGGTTCTGCTTTTGATGGTTAGTTGACTCTTGAGGCTTATTTCGTATGTTGATCATCATGCTTCTAAAACCTTATTTTGATGGTTCGGTGGTTCAGAGGTTCTTTTTCAGATGTCAAATTTTGAGTCATGAATATCACATAAGAGCTTCGAGTTATAAGGATTATGCATGGGTAACCAAAGAGGAGCTTCTGGAGTATTTTGAGTTGGATCTTTCAGTATACATGAAACAAATGTTGGTTGATGACTTGAGGGTTATCTATTAAGTGATCATTTTTGTTTCATTGGATTGAGGAATACAGGACCCTTGAGTTCAGTCAGAAGGGTCCATGTTGCAAACAAGAGCTAGGATGAAGATCAGGAGCCTGCTGTTTGACATTTGCTGCTCTACATTAATTTGGGTCAAAAAGGGTGGCTTACAGAATAACTGCTGTTAACAGCAGATGCCAGCCAAATGTTTTTCTTTTTTGTCTACTGCCCACCACAGTTCACTTTGGAAGTGGAGGGACAATCTTGGAAAAAGTGGTGGTAAAAGGATTATGTTGCAGCCAGCCACTTTCATGGGGCAAAAGGATATGCTGGGTTAACTTTACTGAATTTGGCACACATGAAGATGGCAGAAATACAACCATGCTTTGTGTTCACATGCAGCTGCAGTCCTAAATGTTGATCAATCCTCTTCGCTTAATTCAAACTCATATGAGGATTGCATGGCATAGTTTACCATGTTTGATATTTGAACACGAGGATAGGATGATCTTCTGCTTGAACATGTGTGGACCGCATAGCATGACCTAGTTTGGCCATGTTTTTCACAAGAGTTGGCTTTACACAATATGAATGCTACAAGAGTGTAGCTTGACCTAGTTGTGTCTTGGGGGTTTTGTTGCTTTAAGTAAATGCTGGCATGTAATTCAAATTAAACAATTCAATAGATTGAAGACAAATGAAAACACACCATTCTATGATATCTTCTTGTTTGAAGGCCGGTAAGGGTCAACTTTGATGCTGTTTAGTTTGCCAGCACAAGGAATACATGGCATGCCTTCAAAGCATCGGAGAGCCTCATGGCATGTGTACTGTATGTTTGATGGTAATTTACGGTTTCATATTAAGCATGTCTAGACAGGTGGTGGAGAGTATCAATGAGCATCGCACCCATCTAAAGCTGTGTTTTTGGGCGTATTCTCTTTGGAAATCAAGGATTTGTATTAGCAAGACACGAATGAGTGTAAATCTCAGTAGTGTATAATACAATGAAATCCTCATTTTATCATCCCACATTTATGGAAACATTGTTAGTCTCACGCTGTCAAAATATGACAATTGAGAAACTTTGGTAAAAATTATGAGGGGTGCTTTGAGAAATTTGGCAAAGTTTGTGGGCGCATTTTGGGAATTCCATCCAAAAGACATGGGCAGATTGGTAAATTCAGTCATCTATAAGGGTTATTTTTGCAATTTTTAAAAATGAGGGCTATGTTTACAATTTATTTTGCTTATATTGTGTGCAAATAGCGCATTCTTTAATACTTGATAATTGATAGCAGGGCAAGGTTTGATTAGAAAGGGTTTGGCTTGCTAAAAATACCAAACAATTTTTTTAAAGTGAAAGTTATTGTGCAAATGCATGTTCTCATGGTTTGGAACCTAGTTGGATTTAGTACCATCAAGTGTCTTCTATGAATTTAATGCATCATAGGCAAGCAAATGCTTGTGTATGTGCACATAATGTAGATATGGTTTATATTTACATGGTTGTTGAATGAAATACATGATCTGTTGACACATGCATGGAGGACAATTGGGGAATGCAGCCCACCTCAATCATTGTGCATGTATGCACTCAAATATGTATGTGTATATGGATCTGAGTTAAAGCAATGTGCATGTGCATGTGCATGCAATTAGATATGGTTTGTGTTACATGGCTGTCAAGTATGTATGCACTTAAATATGTATGTGTACATGGATCTGTGAGTTGAGCAATGTGCATGTGCATGGTTGCCAAGTGAAATATACGCTTGTGTGCTTTCATGCGTTTATGCATGAGCATGTACACACATGTTAGCCATTTGAATCATTATATTTGTAAGGCAATTGGGAACACTAGCCATCTTAATCATCTGTGTACATATGCACTTAAATATCTATGTGTATATGGATCTATGAGTTGAGCAATGTGCATGTGCATGCAATGTAGATATGGTTTATGTTACATGGTTGCCAAGTGAGATATATGCTTGTGTGCATGTACACACATGTTAGTCATTTGAATCATTATATTTGTATGGCAATTGGGAACACTAGCTATCTCAATCATCTATGTGTACATATGCACTTAAATATGCATACATGAAAGGGATTGGTTGGGCAATGTGGAAAACTTGGAAATGGGGGTGGTTCCAATCGAGTTGTACTTGTGTGTATTCATTTACATATGCATGTTTGTATGTATAACCATTTATGTGGGAAATGCTTTTGTAAGTATGCATACATTTGCAATTTCATATCCATGTGTATATGTGTACCAGTATCTAGCTTTGTATTCATGTATTAATGCACATATAATAGATCAATATATGGTATCCTGTAACTTGTGAAACTAGGTAAACCAAGTTTGATGCTTGACATTGGATGATGAGTAAAATTGGAGTTTCTCAATTGATGCCTTGTTTTGTGATACTAATTGTTAATTCAATGTTGTGTCATCATCATGGAAACGATGTTGGGTTAAGTGGGCTATTATTAAGTAGTATTGTCAAAACTTGGATTGTTGACAAAAACATTATTTATAAGGAAGTTATTATTCACATAAAGCAGAATGAAAACATCTTCACAAAATGTTTTAGTGATAAATGTGTTGGTGTAGTTTTCAATGTCATACAGAGTGTTGTTCATTCTTATGGAACGAGACTATTTAAATAAGTGACTATGAGAAATAACATGTTGTCTATTGTGTGTAGCATGCCAAAATTGCACAAGATGTATAACACACATACTATTTTTAGTTAATATTGACACTAATGAAATTTGAGTGCAATGTTATATTCCTATATCCCCTTGTCTACATTATGCAAACCTATGTAAGGAAGGTAATTGTGATAAGTTGAACTTATTAACTTTGATGCAATGAGTTTATCCACTCTAGTAGATGATATTAGGAAGAAAAATGTATAGGGACCCTCAAAACTCTAAAATGATGCTATGAAGGAACATACTCAAGGACCTTCAAACTCCTTACGTGCTTTTTAGATATTAAGTATTATAATATAATTTTCATTGAATATACCTTTGGACACCCCCCCCCCCCCCCCCCCCCCCCCCACAAACCACCACCTTTTTTCTTTTTCCTTTCTCATTTCCATGTTGGATTTAGAGGGATCCATGCTTGCTTTAGCCCTAAATATTATAGTTCTATTGGCTAGACTTGTTGATTTCCTTCTCATGTGGAGTTATTGTATATTTATAATATTAGACTTTGTTCCATCACAACAATGGCATTATGGATTGCATGGGTGGTGGCTCCACCTAGAAAATAGTTGCATACAAGTTTAAGTTCTAGCAATACAAGTTTTTGGAAATTTTTTTGCCTCGACATACATGCACTTGAGACCTTAGTTGATTTTTCTTTTTGGTTTATTCAAAAGTAAAATCCCATCATTAATACTCTTTTTGGTTTATTCAAAGTAAAATCCAAACTTTTGACAAAGCATTGAGCAATGCATTAGTTGAACATAAGTCACCTAGTGGGCCAAAGCTTGAATATGCATTGGTTTGTCATCCTTTACACCTCAATTCAATCTTGTTTTTTTAACATAAAATTTCTTAGAACATTTTCTTTTTAAATTATTTTCCATTCAATTGTATTTTTTCCTCTCTAATTTGTGAGATTATGTAGCATGTTGATGAAAATTTTTGCCACTTGTAACATGATGCAACCTTCACATTTGGTGCCATGTATGTTGTGGATGTGAATGCATATCATACTATGCCTCGGGGATTTTAAGGTGCAAGGTTTCAACCCACAAACCCATATAACTCAACCCACACTCAAATTAGTATGCCATAACCTCATTGCCACTAATGCGTGTTTTAGTTGAAACTTTCTACTTTCATTTTGGCCATGCACGACATCAAAAACCATAAAAATGGTTCCTAAATAGTATTGGTACAAAAGTATACTTAAGTAGGGTTTATGATTGAGCTTTTAATTATTGAACTCACGCTCCTTATGATTGAATTGGGAGACAAATGAACTATCCTAAGTGTAGCTTGAATTAGGCAAATAAGAATTGAGCAATTGAGGTGCATCTAAATATCCTAGGGAACCTAAGGATTCGATATTGTGTCATTGCTAGTGATGTTCTAGCATCTCTGCGAGGCTATCACAAACATTGGAGCTTGGTTGGACTTGAGGATGATTCACTTTGATGGACTTGAAAATCCCAACCATGATTTGTGTCACAAGCCCTCAATCACATGATCTCGAGCAGTAGTGGATCTACATAATGATGAGGGCTTTTGTTTGTGTGTGTGTGTGTGTGTGTGAAACTCACTCCTTTCATTATCTCTATCGTCCACATCCATTAAGATGGTCAACCAAACAAGTCTTTCAAGCATTACGTCTATGCTCCTCACTTGTGCTAGATTTAATTCCACCAAGTCAAGACATCCATTAGGATGATCACTTGAACAACTCTTTCAAGCATCACATCTACTCTCCTCACTCGTGCTAAATGCTCATTCCACCATGTTGAGACAATCAAACTATTGAATCCATCCTTTTGATATTTTGCTCAACATAAATATCTCCTTAAAGTTTCACTCATGCCTTTGTTCCTTAATGTGGCCTATTAGATTCACTCCAATTTAAGTCGTGCTTTACATTAAAATGACATCTTAATATTTACATCCACTTTAGGCATACATGCATCCTTATACTATTTTTCTCATATCCCATGCTTAATTCCACAATATTTCTTATCATTTGCTACATGATTTCTTAGCACGTGCCCACACAGCATAGCATGAGCATAATTACTATATTCCAACTCATTACTAGACATAACTTTTGAATATACTTGTGGTGCTTGACTCATATGGATCCACGAAGGTCATATTTGTACATCAAATTTAGGGAGCAAGCGGGGTAGAGAGAACAATAAAAAGAGGGCCCAAAATCAAGGGAAGAAGAGGGGCACATTTGGTGGTGGATATGGGTTAGAACATGTGGAAAGTGGCCAAACTAGAGGTGGAAGCACTCTCCATGAGAAGGAATGGATAGACATGGAGAGAGGGGTGTACGAGGAGCCCAAGGGGAAGGATATGCTAGTAAAGATTCTCTGTGTGTGTGTGTGTGTGTGTGTGTGTGTGTGTGTGTGTGTGTGTGTGTGTGTGTGTGTGTGTGTGTGTGTGTGTGTGTGTGTGTGTGTGTGTGTGTGTGTGTGTGTGTGTGTGTGTGTGTGTGTGTGTGTGTGTGTGTGTGTGTGTGTGTGTGTGTGTGTGTGTGTGTGTGTGTGTGTGTGTGTGTGTGTGTGTGTGTGTGTGTGTGTGTGTGTGTGTGTGTGTGTGTGTGTGTGTGTGTGTGTGTGTGTGTGTGTGTGCAGGGAATGAGAGAGAGAGGTGGGGGAGGGCAAGAGTGAAAGAAAGAGTTGTAAGGGGGTCTATTTATATTTTTCATGAGGATTCTCTACATGATGGGATAATGATTAATGAAAAAATAAGAAGGATGTCATATAGAACCTTGTTCCCCATGTCTTTGACATGCTTTCATTGCATAGTGGCTTGACTAGTTCGCCTCCACTCCTTTTTATCATGCAAACTCTCTCTCCTTTGCATGCATTAATTTTAACTAATTTATGGATAAATTATTTTTTGATTTCCTATTTTCCACGTGCTAATTATTTTCTAAGTCTTTCACATGCTCCACCCATCCACATTTGACATAATGTGCCTATGGTAGATAAGAGTGTTATTTTTAGGTTGTTTTTGATTGGGACAGAGCCAATTGATTTGTTAGATAACAATAACATTTCTAACCACAAGGTTCATTCCCCATTGTGCATGCATCAACCTCCAAAACTAGGAATTCTTATGCTAACAATATTGTTATTTTTCGTCAAGAAAGCCATATATTGAAATGAGAGAAGATATCAATTATTTTATGTCTTACTGATAGTTGATGGTTTGATTTCCATAAGGAGAAAGAGATATTCCCAAGAAAGTATAGTGGAGCTAATAAGGTAGAGACATTCCACATTTAGTCCCCAAACCTTGACAAAACACTCATGATTTACCCTTAATGAATTCTTCAAGAGTATCTTGAGGGAAAACTTTGACTTGCTCTTGATACCTTCTATAATGACCCTTTGATTAGAAGAGCTTGCATGAGAATTTTAATTCACCTTGTATACATCCCTTGTATTGGTAGATACCATGGAGCAAATACAATGAGGGAAAATACATGGAGGGAAGTTAGGAATACATTTTGAGTCTTCAAACTTGCATACAACTTTGTGTTAACCCCCTACTTTGCCTAGCACATTTTTCTTGTCATTGTGCTTTGTCATTGCATGGTACTTTGGGTTGACTTGTTGTCCACAAACCTTTAAGTGGTAGCCCTCAAGGTATTCCCTGTCATGATACCTAAAGGGCATCTTTTCATATAATAGTGCCCAAAAATCAAAGAGGCCTAGACCACTTCTACCTTGTTGGACATTGCCTTGAGCCTTATGGCTCAACTTTCTAACTAATCTAGAGACTTTGAACCATCCAAATGCATTCGAATTCCACCCTCAAGGTATTCCTAATCATAATACATCAATGATACCTTCTTTCCTTAGTTGTGTGGTTCCTTGAAGTTGGAACTCATTGTAAGTGTGTGCCTTGCATATCTCTTACAATAGACATAGCTACTTGACTTATCCTTGCATATAGGCATCACCTTGGTCTCAATTTGCAAGGCGACATTTCAAATCATCTTTCCCTCAAGGTCTAGTAGGAATATTTTGTTCTCAAGTTAAGTTTTTTCTTTTGATATTGCTTCACGATGAAGAGGAAAATGTAGTTACAATAGACTATAGACTTCCCACTAATGGTCTTAGGGAGAGGTCATAGACAAGGGATTGTTTAAACAAGATAAGAGATATCTTGTGGCATGTGGTCGACTTGGTCATTTCATGTCTACATATCCTAAAAAGAAAGACTCAAATAGTAGAAGAATGATACCCTAATTGTGGCAACACCTATCGATTTTTTGATTACCCTAAATGAAAATCATCGATGACTAGTAAATCAATTGTACCATTTATGACCTTAATACTATTCAAAGTTGAGACAATAATCAGGATTCAAGTCCAATGCCCTTAAATGTCATGATTAGGACTCAAAGAAAGACAGTATGTGCAAGCCCTCCTAGACCTTCAGTAATGGATGGATCCCGAGGAGAAAGAAAAGCACCAAGAAAAGACTTAAGATATGAGCTATATGCCAAGGTTTTCTTATGAGTGATAGTTCTATGGCATGACCATTATGAAGGGCTAAGTATAGAAAATGCAATGTCAATACCCATGACTAAGAACTTGAGACTGCTACGATGGGAGAATAGTTTGACCCAAAGCATTAGTTGAAGATGATTGGTCAATTCAAAGATTAGGACAAGAAAGCTCAAATAGAATTTCAAGACTAAGCTTTAGAGTCACATGTTTGAACCACAGTTTGAAGAGGAATTGTTAGCAATGTCCCACCCAAGGCAAGGGCATGATACAATGAAGGAAAAAATCAATAGATTTGACAAGATAGATTCAAGCATCATACTTGCACTTGTCATCACAAATATATATGTGCCCTTAGAAATGTTATTGAAAGGGAATCCAACCTTATGGAGGACCCTGAAGGCATGGATAGAGGGAGTTGGAGTTACCAACAGAAGTTAACATGTATAAGCCACAACATCACATGATAATCCCCTATCCCAACACTTAATATAACTCTTTAAGCCATCGAAGTGAATGTCACTTGTTGTTAGGAGTTGGGAGGCACATTGTTCTTCTAGTGCTAGGCCTAGGACATACAACTAAAAAGGATATTATAGATACATAAGTAGGTGCCATTGTAAAATCATTAGTACTTAGAATCTTGGGTTAGTCTACCATAAAATATTAGTATCTCAACCTCACAATGGTGGTGGCCAATGGATCAAAGAAAATGCATAAGAATCCTTAAGGATTGGCTAGTCAAGATTTGAGAGCTACAAATATTTTTCAATCTCATAGGGATGAAAGGAGTGGAATGTGATCTTTTGCTAAAGATAACCTCATTGTGAAAGGCAAAATTCACAAAAGGAGGGAAATGGCTTCAAATCCTTCAAAAATAGAACTGATGCAATTAGGTTAGATATGGAGACTTGGAACAATGAAGATAGATATAGACACCCTTGATGGATGCTAGGTTACTCAACAAGTATGCCCCTTATTTGAAGGATAAGGAAGACTAGATGCATCATTCTTACAATTCTTTACTTGCCATTCATGAAAGATAATGAGTATAGGAAAGCTAGTAAGAGGTCAAGCATAAAGGCTCAAGAAGAAGTAATGATTGCAAATCACTTTTAAATTAAGCAAATTTCTAGAGTTCTAATTTATTCTACAAACACCTTACAAGCAATCATGATAGAAGAAATGCCTTATCAAATACCTTGCAATATATTTGAATTAGTTAGAGCTTTGGAATTCCTAAGAGGAAGGCTAAAGAGCCACACTCTAGCTAAGCTTAAGCCCTTAACAGAACTCTTAGAAGCACTTGGGTGTGGATCAAGGCTCATGACCTACTTTTTCAATATATGTGTCCACCCATGGCTTGGGTTGTTGGTCTGTAGTTAGAAATTTCAACATCTTTGATATTGACCTTGAAGAGAAATCATCTAGCTATAAAATTTCATCAAAGCATTGATATGCCATTCTATATGCTACCTCATGAAGAAGATGTTGGAGCAAAATCTTTGTTGGCACAACTTTCAAGTTTTAGGTGAACTTCAATGTGGACTATTTCAAGAAAAGGATACACTTGAGTGTACCTAATGGTAAAGTCATTCTCACTTTCAATCAAGGGAACCTTCCAAAGGAAAAAAGAAAGAAACAAACCCACCCCCCTTAAATCCAAAACTTCATCTAGTGTAAGGGGGTGAACACTTAGTTACCAATATATTAAATACTAAGAGATCTATCTTTAGATTGTTGAAGTTCTAACTAAGTAAACAAGATAGAACACAAAAAAATATTTCAAGATATTGGATAAAGTGGTAAATTGCTAATAGTTATGAGCTTATAAACATAAAAGTTGTTGTTGAGTCCATAGTCAAGGTTCTAATGGTACTACTTGACTTGGCGATAATACAAATACATACCAATAGACATATGCCATTACTTAAGGAATTCAAAGGCATTAACATAAGCTATAGCTAGGATGAGACATCTCACTAAAGCTATAAGCATTGTCTTGTTCCTGCCAAAATGGTATGCACACAAAGCTCTATTGAATGTATAGGAAGTAAAATGATGACCAATATTCAATAACATGAGCAATCAAGACTTTTAACCCTATCCATGTAGCACTTACATCCCTTAGGGTACTTGTACAGATTCACACAATTCTATTATCCAATGTCCTATTAAACAATCCCCTCTTGATATAATCATAATTGAAAAAGATATCGCTCATGCTCAATCTAACATTAACATGAATTCATGATAGAACACTACTTAAGATTGGACTTGGTTCATAGAGCATCTATGTTGTTATCTTAAGGGAGGACTTCATTGTATCACTGAGATTCCACATCTTCATGGCTTAAGAACTATAGCAAGTTTGGACCACTATTTTTTATGTCAAAATGTTGTCAAAATGATCCCAAGATTTTTCGATTCATATGATGTATAAGTTAAACTCCATTCTACTCATTTGAAACCCAAAAAGTAAAAGATCATTATATTTAATCCCAATTTCACTCAAACTATGCATTCTTCTTTAATTTTACTTAGAAATAAAAGTACTCGTTTAATGAAAGAAAGTAGGATAGTTAGCTCTATTTGACAATACTAGTGTTTACTTCTCCTCTCCTTTTACACTCATCAATATTCAAATATTCCAATCTCCATCCTTCCTCACTAATATAATCAATCTACCCTAAAATTACTCTCTCTACACAATGAAATAGGCTTCATGATCAAAATGATGAGAGAGGAGATGAAAGAAACGACTGATTATAACTTATAGATGGTGAAGATGAGGTCAAGGACCAACCAGTTTAAGTTTCACACTTGAACTCGTTTTCCTTGGCACCCTTTCACATCTCTGGCCTATTTCTGACCTTGCCCATAGCTTCTTGACTCAAATTCCATGCATACACACTAAATTCTGCCCGCATTTTCTTCTATCTCTGAATTTGTACCCACATCTACTAAGAATCTCATTTGACATTCGTCTTCTGTCACTTATTACATTTTTATCTCTAAAAATGTCCATCTAACATATCCCAGACTTATCTACTTCTAACTCCAGCTTAGCACCATCAAATACAACTTTATGATTTAAATTTTATGAGAAATATTATGTAATATATAATCAAAACCATCTAGTTTGCATAAAGAATGTTGTAAAAATGGCTCTAAATAACCAGTTATCATTCCTCCCTCACTAGTTTAGTGACCTCCTGCTAACCAAAAAATAGGAAATTGCTCATTGTGTCAAGGACTATTGCAATGAATTTAATCATCCATCAAGCATTCATAGCCTACAATGAAAAATATGAAAAAATAACACTCTCTCCATCTAAGGAGTGAGCGTTCCTGTGAGCATAGCAACATCTGCCATCCTTCAAGAAACACAAAGGAAATGAGTATATTCTAACAAAGAATATTTAGTTCCTTCTATATTTAGAACTAACTTAATGTAGCAAGTAATTAGTTCGCGAACCACCCTACACATTGATATGCATGATATTACACTTCCCAAGTGAGAATCCAACCAAAAAGAAAACCAAAGAGTTGCTAAGTAACAAATAGCCTCTAAAAGCAAAGAAATGCCACACTACTCGCCTTCTAGATATCCACAACAAGGACTTATCATACTCTTGCAAGACCAACACTACCTCAATAAAACTAAGCTAGTATACACCACAAGATAGAGTCTCTAGGGCAAAGCTACTAACCCTCCATGATGTAAGGACAATGTGTCAAACTACTAACGGATTACAATATACTAACGTAAGTATCGGACACCTCGTTTTCCCTTGCCTCCTACACATGGCATGCACGGAGGACCTAAATCCCATGATGGTGTCCCTTGATAACAGTCAAATGCCTTATTCATTTTACAATCTGAATTTCAAGTGTGCAAAAATTTGTAGTGAGTTGCAGTGCATCAGTAAGCCAAATATAATGTTTAAGTGCAATATCCCAAATAGATAAAGGTGAAGCATGTGAACAATAGCTTGGCACTGGTATAACCCTTGATCCATGGGCACATTGTCAGTTGAGGTCACTCCCCTTAGGCATCTTTTGGCCTTGTGCCCCCCCATACACCCATTGCTCCTATGTGATCTTCCATCATTGGCCACATAGCAACCACCATAGGTCTTCATCTTGATTAATTCATGAATTTGAGAAATTTTTCGAAGAGACTAGAGTCATGGTAGTGGGCAATGAATGGAGGAGGGAAAACCCAAAAACAAGTGTGGATTGGTAAAAAATGTGGACTAATATGGAGTCTAGACTAGTCTAGAGTCCGAATTTTGAATTTCAAATTCTAGAAATTTTGAAATCCGGATTGGTCTGGAGTCTGGGTTCTAGACTTTGGAAATTCTAGATTTCAAAATGATCTGGAGTTTGCATTCTAAAATCTAGAAATTGCGAATTCGGGAGACTAGTAGAAAATGCAAAATTCAACCACACTCAAGCGGGAGGCAGCTCCTCCTTGCTTCAACACATGTCTTGTCACTATCTGGACTATCTAGAAGCTCTAGACCAAGGTCCCAGCTTCCAGCCACACCCAAGTGGGAGGCAGCTCCTCCTTGCTTCAACACATGTCTTGGTAGTAGTACAAAAGGCATGATGCATTAAGGCTAATATGCAAGGTGGAGGGAGATTTTTTTGGCCACAAAATGAAAGAGATTACCTTCCGAAAGGCTCATAATAGGGCCAAGAAACTGAGAGGTGCAAGTGAGCCTACCTGCAAAAAGGACTTCTTGACATACTATAACTCGGTCAAAAATGCCCTCAGGTGGCATATGGCGACACTAGCAATGAGGAAGGAGACAATAGAAGGGAGCACTACCATGCTACTACAACAAGGCATGAGGGACAATGCCATGGACCCCATCTCCAAAGGTCAAAGGAACGTTGTACATGGTTGCCAAAGTATTTAGGGGTGAGGGAAGGGTTTACCCTCCCTCACCCTCAAATAGGGAGATATATATATATATATATATATATATATATATATATATAGAGAGAGAGAGAGAGAGAGAGAGATGATTCGTGTCATTCTTAGGGTTTTTCATACTTTAAATTTTATAGCCATGAAACCCTAAGTCCACACCCCTAATTCTTAGGCCTTTTTCACACCTTGTTTTCCCTTGCCTCCTACAATAATTCACACATATGCAAATTTTATTGGAATTCTTATTGGGGACAATACCTATAGATGAAACCCATTCACTATATGCGACAAGATATATAAATCCCACATCTAACAATTTAATAATTTTAGTATGTGCCTTTTCTGCATAATTTGAATTGGTGAGCCATTGACACTAGCATATAGGTCTAACACCAAGTTCAATATCAATGTAATGTTGATAAAATTTAGGTTTCATGCCTTTCGAATCCGCATAACTCCATGCAAACACACGAGAATATTTCTTAAGGACATTCGACAACTTCTTCAAAGCAATGCCTTGTAATTCAATACCTAATAATAAAAATTTATTAAGTGCCACTTCAAAATGTGTCATCTCAATTTTTGAATTACACACATAGGTTGTCTAAGCCCTATTAGGCTTGAAAATCGGTACCTCAATAGATTTTGTAATGGGTACATGTCATAGTTGATTGCTCAAACCCGTAAGTTACCCATCATTAAATTCAGATGTGGTGGGTCCTGAGATGGAGGCTTATAAAATGTTTGATACAAAACTAATGCCCTGGAAGATTCCTTTGGTCACAAAAACTCATTGATCTCAACCATATACTGATCTAACATATCTTGCTCTATCATTGATGCTTGTGAGTCCTTCAAATAGTGCACCTTATATTTATACTTGTTCTTGCTATTGTCATGCAATTCTTAATGACAACATCTCAAGATCTAATTATGACACTCAAGGCATTGCTAATCCTAAGAAGACCAATTCTATCTCTTATGTTTTAACTTATCTATTAATGAGTAAAGATCTTCATTTTATTCTCCTTATATGTAGGATAGCCTAAGTAATGAATACCTCGCTTAAGGTCTATGAAATTTGTCACAACCACACTGGCTTCTTATGCCATGAGAGATTCAGTTCAATCCCATCACTGTAAATTGTGAAATCCATAACTTTCTTAGCAAAATGTGGTAAAATCTTTTTCTTAACACACATCACTACACCACAAGGATGAATTTTCCATTCTAGATCTCAAAATCACCCCCAATTTGGATTGATCTATTCGACCTAGTTGATGTTAGAGCCAAGTGACATTTGTTGCCCCATGCCCCCTACTATGTACATGTACTATGACTCTTCCATCTGCTCTCCCTAAAGACAAACAATGAATAGATGTTAAACCTGCTCTTGCTTGTAAAACATTGCTTGTCCCATCCTTCTCAGAGCCAATTGTTCCATTACTTGAAATTGTACTTGTTCCATGTTTCACTTCTCTTGTAACACTTGTTTGTGGCAAAGGCGTCTGTTTGACTTACAATATCTTCTAAATGAGTCATCTCCTCACCATAGTATAACTATAAAGATTAAGCTAAATTCTTGTTTAATGCTTCATGCTCTGCAGCTGCTTAATTTATTAAAAGTTGAGTGATTTTATTAAATAGTGATTGAATGAGATTGCTGCCACCATCGACTACCTCATCTTTGTTACATAAAATTGCATCCTCCAATGCATCCAATGAGTAGGATATATTGTTTGGAGCCATCTCCACTATGTCATTGTTATAATTGAGCTCATTCACCCATTTCTCTTTTCAATCTATCATTGTAACATAGGAGGAAACAACTCCTCCATTTGGAGGATCATCATTATCATCTTTGGGAGATAGAGACTGGGAAGACCTATAACCCCTATTATTGTGTTATTCTTCTATTTTCTCTTTACAATAATGAAAGCAAAGCTTCTTAATAGAAGAAGTAATTGATCAAATCCAAACAAAGTTTCCCCCATTTTCTAGAGAAATAGTTATTGTATCCTTTGTTGCTACTCCACTAACCTTTGAAACTAATGGTAATCTTCACTATCTATTTCATCACTCATCTCTTCTATTTCTTCCTATGACTCATCTCAAGAAGTAAACTCAAAGAAAAAGTTGTTACAATGATTTTGCTCTTGTGTATTCCACAAATATTTGGCCTTACACTTTCCCTCATTAAGCCTTCAACATCTAAACTAGTCGTCTCCCATTCATCTCTTGCATTTCCCTCTTCCAAAGAACTACCAATAGATTGGAAATGCCACTATTAGAGATGGTTAACCATTTAGATATATCGCTATCACTATCATTTTCTAAGAATAGTGCACATAGTATTCTCTCATTCCTAAGGGTTTTGCAACATTGTTTTGTTGCAACATATTAACTATCATCTTATTCCCATCTAACGAGCCTCGATGATGCAAATCCCTATATAACTGAGCATAGTTTTGCTTAGTCTTTGAACTCTCATTGCAGTCATCTTCTATCCCTAGTGCATCAGATTGATTAGTATCCATACTCTCCTCCTCCATGGGTTCATGCAAGAACTCTTTGGCCATGATCCTCAGTTGCACTCTATCATGCTTCGGTCCTTTCGTTATATGATTCCCTTATGCTAGCTTTGATCACACGAGGAATGCAACCAAGGTCTACCCAAAAGAATTGGGTAGGAGGTAGCTCCTTGAATAGGTTGCACTACTAAAAAGTTAATAGTAAAGTCCAACTCTGTGATCACAATTGGAATGCAATATAAAAGACCTAAAGGTGTCGCTCTCCTTTGATCATCTAAACGTAAAGCAATCCTTGTAATCTCCTATTTATCACCCAACACAAGTTCGCGCATTGTTTCTTTCATCATTAAATTAACTTCTGCTCTGCCATCCAGCTAAGCCCCAAATATCATATGCTTCATCACTTCCATGTCTACAACTAGAGCCCCTAGATCATCCAAGAATAAATCAATGATCCTTATAGATTGGATGCCTTTAGTCATATTATCACCCTTTGTATTTGGCAAGACAATCATAGCTATACTCCTTTTAGCCCTTCACTACACTAGTCTATGGTATAAATCTCTTCTACAAGTAGGGGTGTTTCTAGTAGTTGTCACAAGTTAATAAAAAATTGTAAACTTTTCAAATCATCCCATACATCAAAAGATTTCCCTTTATCCTTATCATGATCTTTAGTTGCATTTGAGCTGCTCAATCTTTGGATAATTTAAAGGAATTGGAAAAGTAGGTCTATTAGGTGGCTAATCTATCACTTCTTTCTCTATACGATGGTCTTATGAATGTTTTGGTAGGGGACTCTCCACATTGGAGTCCCAATCTCATCATTGTTAGGTTCATGCAACCCCAAACCCTGTTCCTTCTCTAAAATAATTGCTAGATTAGATTAGGAACATGTGATTGTCCCAATAATTACATCTGAGTTAAAGGCGATATGTTTTTTCTTAGTTCATTGTATTTCCAAGTCGTCTATGATTTCTACAAAGTTTGATACCGAATTAGTAATGCCTTTACCCTCATCTTGGCTTTGTGAATATGTACCTTGCCCTAAACAATCCTTTTCATAATGGCCTTTACGACCACATTTGGCACACAAAGAAACATAATCCTTTCTCTTTTGCTCATTTGGAAAAAATCTAGTCACATGTCCAAGTTGCTTACATCTCCAACATACTATACTTGTTCTTGCATTATTATTCCTTATGAAATTAGGGTTTCTATATGGTGAGGGCCTCCTCTCATTTCGAGAATATCCTCCCTATCCTTGATTCCTTGGCATTGGAGGTGTATCCTAGATAGGCATACCTTTTGACATAAATGGCCTATTAGGAGGTCCTATGAGATAAGTTGTGTTTTGATAATCCATATAGTTATAATTTGTTTGCATTGGGGTTGGTTGTTGTTTTCGATAAGTTTGCTTAACCCAACGTTGATCTTCCACATGATTGTTCCTCAAACAATACATGCAAAAAAAAATCATCAAAACTAATCACCACTCTAGTCCATTTTGTTGCTAAGTGACCGAAAACATGACATTTCCCACACCATGTGTTGGGGACCTTGGTGGTGTGGGATTCCTTTCACTAGATATTGAATTTAGTCCCATTGCACTAGTAGGTTGACTGGCATTATAAACTCCCTTCACATTGGGGTTTGCCTCATCTAAAATCTCTTTTTTCATGTATATTAAAGATTTGGCTATTAGCTTAGCCACTTTAAACTCATCTAGACTCTGTCCTATAGATGTAATGATTGTTGATGTTGAGAGATATATTGGGGGTACCAAATATAGATTTAATCTTGAGTTTAGCATTGATGATGGTGCCACACTTGCACTTATCATATATGCAGCCTGAGAAGCTACTAGAGCTCCTACATACAATGTGCTAGTTGCATGGATGGCAACATACTTGAGGGAACTAATGGATTAGTGTATAACCCTTTCCTCCTTAACTGTCCTAATTGAGTTTCCTCCTACCATCGTGCTTCGGTCTTTGCATTTGCCAAATTCGTTGCCCACTTAAGACTTACATGTTCCCTAATAGTTATTTGTAATCCCTCAATAAATTTCCATTTTTGCATATCTTTAGAGGGGGGATTTTGTCCCATTTTCCTAATTAGTGTCTCCATCTTTTCAATGTAATGTTTCATGATTTCTCATGGGTTTTGTGCTAGATAGTCAAACTCTAACATAAACAATCCTGAAACCCTTACCGCCTAAACTTATTTAAGAATGCCTCTCTTACCACCACATAAGTAAGTAGCCCTTGTGGCAATGAGAAGGTTCCCATACCACAAGGCTACCTTATCCTTCACAGTTGCTAGGAATATATGAAGTTTTTTATCAACATCAATAATTTCATTTTCTATGCATCTCACTTCAAATCGATGGACGTGCATAAGTAGGTTGTCATCCTAGTGAGCAAAATATTGTGTGAAATCTGTAAGTTGCATATGTGCTCTCGTTGCCATATATAACACTCTTAGTCGTTCCTCTAGATCTTCAAAGATTAGAACCCGCTCTTTTGGGTCAACAAATAGTCTACTAAGACCCCAATATTCTATAAAGTTATCCATATTATTATCCTCCATTGTATGATTAGTGGAGGTTTTCTCTGTCTCATATCCTACAATTTTAATGGAATCATTATTAGAACCCACAAAATTGTCATTGTTTTGATCCTCTTCTTTTTTCTCACTCGCAATTGTGAACCCTTCTTCGATCCACCCTTATTGGTAGCATTCATTCCCTCGGAGCTCCCTGCTTGCCTCTCCCAATCATAATCTAACTCAATTCAATAGAAGATGTCTCTCCAATGACTTTTCCACTTTCTAATGACAAATCCAACCCACCTTTCAAGGTATTTTGTAACTCAATGTTCAATTTTTCTAACTCCTCCACTATCCTTTTTAGTTCTTTTTTCCAATCTTCTTCTTGTGCTCTCGTCCCATGCAGGTTTCTAGCTTTTGCTCATTTGCTTTCATACTTAACATCTCTCTCTATCTTGTACATCCTTCATCAACCTCTACTATAGGATTCCTTATTTATGTAGACTCAACTTAAGAAAAATGTCAAATAGTTCCTTATTTTCAGTCCCACAAGGTACATCATCACCCAATTTTTCTACTAAACCTAATATTTCAGCCACTTCCCTTACTTTCTTTGGGTCAAACGTTTATTTCATGCCTTTAGATACTACCACCCATGGGGACACGTTGTCGTGCCGCTACGCGGTCGCAATGTAAAAAACTCTAGAGTGCATCGTCATTCAACTTTCTTATTGATCTAGAGAGCCAATGCCATATTAATCATTAATGCCAGTGAGACCGAAGTGTGGATGGTTCAAAAATACTAGATTTTTGGACAAGTTTAGCCAAATTTTGATATTTTAGATGTTATCTCTTCTAAATATCCAAAAATTGTAGACAACTTTTAGAATAGGATGTCATGTAAAAGAAAGCAAGTAGCTTTCAGCCATTTTTGGGGGATTTTATGCAAAAAGAAGGATTGGCAAAATCGTGTGACAGGCGATCACAGTTTACAAGTACCAAACAACACTCCGAAGAACTATGAGAAGAATGAGTGATTTGGGAGAATTCTAGCCAGATATTCTAGTATTTTACCCCCCTTTTGGAGCCAAGAAAGCATCAGATTGGTGGTCTGAGCAGTAGAGAGGAAGCAATTGTTTTATGTACGTTTTTTTTGTTAATAAGAGATTTATCTTCTCAAGATGTAGAAAGAAATTGTCAAGCTTCACCTCTATGAGTATTCTTCTACATCTCTTCTATTTATTTAAACCCCTTCTCTTCCATCTACACCTCTCCCTAAATCTCCCTTCACCCTGTTGTCCCTTACCCCCATGGTAGACTTTTGACCCCAAATGCTTCAATAATGGTGAACTCGACGTGAAAGGCAACAAGTATGTAAAGATGGGGGATTTTGTAGGTTCAAGTAGTGGTGATTCTTTACGATAGATGATTGCTTTGCTACAGCAACAACAACAGTTGTTGTTGTTGTTACAACAGCAGATGCAAATTCGGCAGGAAGCAGAAAGAATTGATTCCTTAGCTATGAATGCATTGCAAGTAGTGGGACAAGAATTGAAGCAGTTTAAGGGTCAAAATGTTTCGGTCTTCATCCGATTGTATGAAGAAAAGATTTTGTTTCATAGGGTACCATAGTATACATGGAGTCCATTTGGCCATACATGCATTGCATGATCGGACTGATGACTGACATAGAAGAGATGTTGATTGGGCAGCTTTTAAGAAATCTTTGAGAGAAGGGATTGGTAACTAAAAAGACATTTACAAATTAGATTGAAAAGCCCGATAAAGGGTTGGCTACTACAACTTTGCTCTGTGAATTTGAAAGTCGATACGCACAGTTGGATGCCGATGAGCAGCAATCATTGGAGAGTCAAAAAATTGATTTTTTTTAAAAGGCTGCAGATCTTGTCTTGCTGGAGGAGAAGCTGATTGATCGTTTAGAATATGCATATTCTAAAATAGGGCTAAAATCAGATTGGGCTAATGTAACTAAGGCAATGCATATGTTGGTAAAGAGAGAACATATGAAATTAAGATGGGGTATAGGCACGACACTTGCTAGTGCTCCGAAGAGAGCTAAAATTGCATAGCTAAGGCGTACATAGCTATGGCGGAACAACTGGCTATACTTGTTGGTCCAACTCTTTAAGGTGATGATGTGGATGAATTAATTAAAGGCATGCGTGATTTGAGGCTAAATTTGACAAAAATTCATGCAAAGGTCAAAAAGTTGGATGTTAAGGTAGAAGAGAAGGGTCAGGCAACAACCATACAAAGAAGGATTCAAGAGGAGATGCATTTGGTGTGACAGCAAAGTTTGAATTGACTGATGCAAGTCAAAGTATACGAGGGAAAATAGGATGGAGTGCACTAGTGGATTCATTTTCAACCTATGCTTATTTGACTGAGGTTCATAATCAAGAAGCTCTTGTGGAGGAAGAAAAGAGAAGAAGAAAGGACACTGCCGGTCCTTCCTCTTCAGGCCCATCTAAACGTATAACACGAAGTAAAATGGAGCAACGGAAAGAGGATGAAAAAGCCATACCTGAGCAAATTATGGAGGATGCATCTCAAGAGAAGAAACAAGAAGGGAAGAAAAGGGGCAAGCAACCCAATTACATGTTACAATTAGATCTTGAGACTGCCACAAACCTTAAAAAGGTCTTGGAAGATCGCATACTTGGCAGTAGAGTGAAATTCACACTTGATGAAGTTCTTGAAATCGCGAAGAAGCGTGAATTTCATGATGCAATCATTGATATGCTGAAATGAAAAAGATAGTTTGATGGTGAAGTTTTGTAAGCATTGATGCAAGTTGACAAAGACATAAAGAAACAACTTAAGAGGGAATATGATGATGCATGTAATGCTGATTTGGAGTAGGCTGATGTTGAAAATGGGTTAAATGGGAGTGTAGACAGCAAGCTTGTGTTGAAATTGGTCTTATGGGCAATAATAAGCATAAAGAGAAGGCTATGTATAATGGGAATGTCCATCAACAAGTACATGAAGAAGAAGATGCTCATTTTATTCTAAGTAGTCATTATTCACAAACGATTGGGCTCGTGCTACAACAAAGATAATTGTTAAAGTGGAAGAAAGAGAGATGCCTTGCATAGCTCTCTTGGATCATGGTTCTGAAATCAATGTTATGGCACACAGCTTGTATAAGAATGGAGGTTGGCTGCTTGATGTAGATTCGGGATGGCACATGCGGGCAACAAAAAATTCATCAGGGATCTTTATGCGGCTTGTCCGAATGTACTCGTGACTATTGGAGATATTAGGGATGAATATCATTTTTTTGCGCAGGATTCATATAGATATTCGGTGATTTTGGGGCAGCCCCATATTTCGGAATCAAGCCTGGAAACAAAAGCCTTGGATGATGTTCTTCGTATGCTCAGGTTTGGAGTAAAGACAATACAAAGGCGGTACAATTTCTCACTATTTGTGTGAATCATCCTCACAATTGGGATAGGTTGCAGGATATCCCATGCCACCTAATGCACGAGAGTTTAAGGGTTTTTAGACATCATTGATGTAAGTGGAGCCTATGGCAGTGCCTCTAGGAAGATAATTATGCCTCCAAGAAAGGGAAAATTTATGTTTGTGTTTGGATTGCAAGAATGGATAGCATGTAGTCTTGGCAGTTTTAAGAATATTTCAGCCTTGTATAGGGCTGAAAAGAATTATATAGGATGGATTGAAAAAGAGCTGAAGACATATGGTTCGATGGTTGCAAATGAAGGTATTTCAGGACTGGTTGATGTTGATACAGTGGCAGAAATTTCTGCAGCAGTTAATGCTGAAAGCAGGGTAGAAAAAGAGGTTAATTCTGTTGACACTTTAGAGATGTATGAAGTTAGTCAAGAGTTTGTTTAGCATGAATGTTATGGGCTGCAATATGGGCTGCAAAACAGGGCTAAAGCAAGGGTGGATACAAAGTACAAACAGTTGCAAAGAAGATTAAGCATGTGGCTTTGCCTTTACCACCTAAAAGTGATGGGTTGGCTAAAAAAGTGACTCAACGGCCTAGTTTACGAGATCCACATGAAGTAGAACATAAATTTACAGCTAAAACTTTACAAAAGCTAAAAATTGGTGATACAAGCTTTCTTTTGCCTAAAGAAAGAGATTGTTTCTTGCAGATGTTGGCAAGGCATGGGAAAGCCTTTGCGTTTCAGCTAGATAAAATTGGATGTGTTGATTCGACCATAGTTGCACTTATGGCTATCTATACAGTACCTCATGTGCCATGGAATTTAAAGCCTATTCCAATACCTCAGGCATATTTTCCTAAGCTGTTGGAGCTTTTGAAGGAGAAGATCAAGATGCGGATTTTAGAGCCCTCTGCAGCTCCATATTCAAATCAGTGGTTTACTATTCCAAAGAAGAATGGTTCTTTGAGGTTTATACAGGATTTACAAATAGTTTATAAGATCACCATAAGGAATGTTGGATCAACCCCGATAGTGGATGAATTTGCAAAAGAATTTGCAGGCAAGGCAATTTACTCTATGGGAGATTTATATTCATGATATGATCAATTCCAGCTTGCATTAGAAATTTCGGATATGACTACCATGAAGACATTGCTTAGATTGGTTAGGATGTGTACGCTTCCACAAGGAGCAACCAATTAAGTGGCGCATATGATGAATGCTATGCATAAATTTTTGAGGGAGTATATTCCTCAGTTGACCTTACCCTTTCTTGATGATGTGCTGATCAAAGGATGTGATATCTATGAGAAGAATGAAGAGTTGAATGAGTATGGATGTAGAAGATTTGTGGCTGATCATATTGCTGATTATGACAGGATTTTGAGTCGTCTTGAAGAAGCACATTTGACTCTGTCACAAGAGAAAAGTTAGTTTTTGGAGTGGAGGAAGTATTAGTTGTTGAGCACATGTGTGGACCATATGGGAGAAAGCCCTCACCAGTAAAGATTGATGCCATAAGGAGGATGTAGGAGACATATTCGAATGTATATGAGGCGAGAAGATTTTTGGGTGCATGTGTCTTTCACTTGTTATGGATTCTGCATTTTGCTCACGTGTCTGAAACTTTATATCATCTCTTGAGAAAAGGGCAAAAGTTTTGGTGGGGTAAACATCATACGAAGGCAGTTCAGAAGTTGAAGAGCTTATTGATTTTAGCCCCAACACTAAAGAGAGCAAATTAAGAGAATGGACAACCTATGATTCTCACCATGGATACAAGCCCAATTGGCATTGGTTGGGCAGTGGGTTAGGATGATGCTGATGGGAATAGGTATGCCATTCGGTTTGGAGCAAAGGTGCTGAATGAATGGCAACAACAATATTCTCAAGTCAAAAGAGAGTTAGTGACAGCCTTTAAGTGTGCTAGGGAGTACTTTATGGGAGCTCACGTAGTGGTAGAGACTAATTGTCTACCCCTATTGGGCATGATAGTAAATTGCTCAACTCCCGATATTGCCATGTTACGATGGATTGCATATATAAAGTCACTTAACCCTGATTTTCAGCATAGTGCAGGTAAAGAAAACCCCATGGTTGACATGCTTTCATGAGCAAGGTCTGAAGATGAAGAGGAGCTGATGGAAGATAAAGAGGACAATGCGATAGGTGCTGAAAATGACTTTATGATAGCGGGGAATGAGTATGCACCTGCTATTACTATAGGTACAACTGTTGTAATAGGGATTTCAGCAATAAGAAAAGAGCTAACAGTCATGAAGAAGAGATGGGCAGTAGAGACAAAGCATCACCAGTATTATGCTTCAGTGAGAACACAATTTTTGGAAGAGTTGTATGAGGATGATTGGCTAAAAATAGGCGAATATATCAGCCTCATGACAAAGAAGGCTGAATGGTCTGAAGTTGAATTCAAAAGGATTAAAAGAAAAGCTTATGGGTTTTTCTTGAAAGACAGATATTTATGGAAGCATGCAAAGAAAAAGAGAGGAGCTCCAATGCGTGTATTGGGAGATAGGGCTTCTCAACAATAGGTGATGCAAGAGTTTAATGAAATCTTATGGGTTGAACATAGAGGAGTTTGGGGCACATTTTCCAAGATCAAAGAGAAGTGTTGGTGGCAAAACATGTATAAATACGTGGAGCATTATGTGGAATCATCTAGTGACTGTTAGATGTATTCCATGGTAAAGCATAGAGATGGGTTGCAACTGACCCATCAATTGTCTATGCATTACAAATTGGTAGTTGATTTGGTTACCATTCCTATATGTTTATGGAATATGAGATATCTTGTGCTTGCACGAGAAGACTTGATAAATCAAGTGGAAGGTTGAGCTCTTAATACAAAAACTACTCAAGCAGTTTGCAGGTTCTTATTGGAAGAAATCTTTTGCATGTATGGTTGTGTTGGTAAAGTGGTTGCAGTATGCTACATATGTATTAAATGAGATGGATGGGACAACTCTAAGGATGCCAGTGGCTAGAAAACATATCAAGCTCTCTAAACGTCGGGAGTCTTCAACATATGACTTGAAGGAGTTGGATACTGAGCATGAACATGAGAATATGGAAGAAGAAGAGGTAGAAGATGAAGACATTGACATGGCAGAGTATACTTCTTCTAACACTATAGATTCGTAAGACTTTAGCACATGCCAGAGGATGTGCAGGTTAAGAGGGGGTGGATGTCATGCCACTATCCGATCACATTGTAAAAAACTCTAGAGTGCATTGTCATTCAGCCTTCTTATTGATCTAGAGAGCATTGCCAATTTTTGATATTTTAGATATTATCTCTTATAAATATCCAAAAATTGTAGAATAGGATGACATGTAAAAGAAAGCAAGTAGCTTTCAACCATTTTTGGAGGATTTTATGCAAAAAGAAGGATTGGTGAAATCACGCGACGCACGATCGCAGTTTATAGGCAGCAAACAGCATTTCGAACTGGAAGAAGAATGAGTGATCTAGGATATTTCTGGCCAAATATCCTAGTATTTTATCCCCCTTTCAAAGTCAATGGAAGCATCAGATTGGCGGTCTGAGCAGCAAAGAGGAAGCTATTGTTTTATGTACGTTTTTTTTGTCTACAAGAGATTTATCTTCTCAAGATGCAAAAAGAAATTGTCAGGCTTCACCTCTATGAGTATTCTTTTACATCTCTTCTATTTCTTTAAACCCCTTCTCTTTCATATACTCCTCTCCTTGAATCTCCCTTTATCCTCATGTCTCTTACCCCCATGGTAGACTTTTGACCCCAAACGCTTCGACAACGTGGGCCCAATCTATTCTCTTGAAAGACTTACATGACTCTCTGTAAAACCATTCGTAATGGTTTTTTATGCTTATCTTGTTGAGTTGAATTTTATCAACAAGCTTGAAGTTTGGCGCTAGCAAAACAATTTCTTTTGCTTCATCTTGGAACATCCACTTCCAAGTGCACAGTTGTTCGACATTGACCCACAATTGGGGTCCAAAGTATTTGTGCCCACCCACCAACTCAATGTCCCTAGCCTTATTTTACAATAATTTATTGAATATCTTGGGGCAATTTGTGAAAGAAGCCTCATAGAAAAGCTATGTCATAATGGCTCATTAGATCTCAATCATTTAGCTTTGTATATATTATATTGATAAATTCTCACCAAATCTTAAGTACCTAAAGTCGTATAGGTATATCAAGGAGGTGTAGAAACTAGATTCTCTTTTCATTCTTTCCACAATTTCCTTCCCTATCCATACTTATTAATTTTTCTTTATTTTTCTCAAAAAATAAAAAATTTATAATAATCATTCTCTAGTAAAAAATTTCAAACCATCTTAACAAAAGATTTCTCATAATAAATACAAATTACACACCAATTTGCATTTGTAAATATTTTCATTTGCTCCTAATATTCACAAATTATGTATTAAAAATGCCTAAAAACTATCATTTTGACCCTTAGAAATTATATATCTTTAAACCTAGAGAACAGTAAGAGCTAAAGATTTATAAGTAAGTCAATCTTATCATGTTTTAAATCTATTCTGGATTGCTACTCTTAATCTTTTATTAATACCCTTAACTACATCTAATTACGATTAAAATTTATCATTTTCATGGCTAAAATACTTATATACTTCAATAGATTCATTTTTAGAGAATGAGATTTTATTTTAAGTTTTATTTCATTATATTTTAACTCGTTTTTTATTAATAATACTTAGAATTTTTAATATCCATTAATTAGGACTTAAAATATTACTTTTAGCTTATTTTCTACCATTTTCTTATCATTTTGATTCCTATGGTGTAGAAATTAAATTCCATTCTATTCATTTGAAACCCAAAAACCAAAAGATCAATCCATTTAATCCCAATTCCACTCAAACTACACATTCTTCTTCAATTTTAATTAAAAACGAAAGTACTCGTTGAATGGAAGAAAAAAAGATAATCATCAGTGATCCCCCCATGGTCCATATTATGGTAATCATCAACCATTTCATGGAAAATAGCACCTGCATTATGGTCTTCAATTCCTTAAGCAATACTTTGGGGTAGCATGATATGTATGATCACCAATCTTTTGGCTAGTATGATGCATATGTTCATGATGTTTATGATGCAAATGAATAGTCTTCTTGATATGTATGATCACCAATCTTTTGGCTAGTATGATGCATATGTTCATGATGTTTATGATGCAAATGAATAGTCTTCTTATTTTGTCTCACATTTGAATGATGGACCGCATTCACATGCATTTGGGGAGCATCATTACAAGAGGCTACATCCATGTATTCCTCTATTGAACAAGTTATCTACTTAGTTATCTATTCACATGCATTTGGGGAGCATAAGCATTAGATTTGGGTATCTAGTAATGGAGATGATCTAACTAACATCCTAGGAAGCAATAGCATTTTTATAAAGAATAGAAATCTAGAGCATATTTGAGGGTATGGGAGCACTCCACATATGTGAATTTGCTCCAATAATTGTTATAAGCTTTTTTTTTAAAACCGTACCAATGCCCAATATAAGCACTTCAACACCTTTGATGTTCATAATTGGCTTTATTTCCATTTTCGCTCCTTCAATGTTCCATAATATTGTTGGTTTTATAATAAAGAAATGCTCTCTTAAGACAAATAAGTGCATTCCCACTATTTCTCTCATACCATTACATGGTAGTAACCTAAGCGACTTAACACATCTTATTGTGTCATCCCTTTGTACACACCTGTCTTGTCTATGTGCATATGCATGTATGTAATTGAGATGAGACTACAAATAGCCGGAGGGAGTAATAGCATTTGAGAGAGTGGCATATGCATGTCACTCTTTCCTCCAATTTAAGGTTGTGAATCTACCACAAGATTATGTTCTATGCTAATGGCCCAAAAAATCCAATAAAAGCAATAACCAATACTACCAATTTTGCAAAACTACATGATTACTAGCTTTCACTATTTAGTAATGGGAGTGAGACAACTAATTGCATAGGGGGGCAAGAGAGACCAATGCATGGTTCATGGGGAGAGCTTAAATAGTTGCATGAGATATGCTCAATATCCCACTGTCATTTAAGTGCCATCAATGGTCCATGGGGCTCAAAATTGCAAGGCTCCCATCATATGGCATATATAGTTCAACAATATCGTGCATCCATAAAAAAAATTTAAACTTCCTCCAAGTCAAATGACGTGGCAACTTGCATGAGAAAGCCGAGGAAAATATATATTAAAAATACAATAGAAAACATTTCTGAAAGTGTGTGAAATGACTCCAGAGCCTAGTATTGTTGCTCTGTAGGCATCTATTTAGAGTAGGTATTTCCCTCAATTATCAAATTGAGAGATCCAAGAAGCCAAGTAGTAACTGTGAGCAAACCATTTTCAATTAATTTTCTGAATTTGAGACAGCCTCGATAGACTCTCTGCTAACTACCCTTCGTGAAAAGAAGACTGTAGATAACCACACAGGAAACCAGTTGCTGCAATTCTCCTGGAAAAATAAACACTTTTTTTCCCTCATAAATTTGAGCTTCCGATGTACATCTGAGAACTTTGTTTTGCTTACATTCCAGAGTCAGACGCAATGAATCAAGTTGTAAATGTAAGCAAACCATTTGCAATTAATTTTCTGAATTCAAAACCTACCCTTCATGAAAAGAAGACTGTAGATAACCACACATGAAACCAGTTGCAACGATTCTTCTGTGAAAATAAAAACTCGTTTTCCCCCTCACATAAAATTTGAGCTTCTGGTGGTACATCTGAGACCTTTGTTTTGCTTACATTCCAGAGTTGGGCACAATGAATATCTTCAGTGGGAATTTAAAATTTAAAAACAAAGAGCAAAGAGTTTGGGTGTGGTTTATCTTGTGTCTCAAAGGAAGCATTCAAAACTACAAAATCAGGGCAACAAAGCACAACCATATTTGACATTTTGACACCAAAGGATGAGTATATTTTGCTGAATTGGACTTGCAATGTAGCTTCGCTGTGCAAGTGCAATAAACATCATGTCATACAAGCGTATACATAACAAAGCTGATAACCTGCATTAATAATGAAAAGGGTCCACCATATCGTTACAGCTTTATTCATATACAAGAGTTTGTCATAATATATGTACACAGCAGCAATTGAATCATCCTACCATAGCAGCAATTAAATCATCCAGTATGAACATGTCTTTAATGGCCCTGTTGGAACCAACCACTTAGAGTCAAGATACATTACACTGCCACAGCTTTCACTGCTTGGAACTAGGAAGGCGAATCAGTAAGTCAGCTGAATCTGATCCAGCTTTTGGAGTAAAGTCACATGCATGGATTTTTGTGCAGATAGTGTCAGCATCCACAAAGGAATCAATGTTTGCCAAAATAAGCGGTGCATACAGAGTGACCATCTCCTTACACTGCCAAAGAAGACAACCAATTTATCAATCTCAAGTTGCTTTAGTCAAGACAAGAGAGATGCAGACAAAAAAATATGAGCGCAAGCCTACATTTTTATCCAAATAAAAGCAAGGATATGTTTGTTCATGATCGGAAAATGTTTTAGAGCTAACATGCCCAGTATACTACAAATTTACTGGCACTTAAAACTAGTTAGCCTATTACATATTAACACATTACACATCCAGTGATCTTTTTTGTAGTCAGCAATACAAATTCCAGAATAATATTGTATATTAGCGTGTGCCAAGATATAGTGAACGGGACAATGGTCAAGAGCTTGTGTTGAAAGATGTCAAATATGTATCTGGCATTAAAAAGAGTTTACTATCTGTTGGTCAGCTTGACTTGTATGGCTACACCACATTGTTTGGTAGTGGTTTGTGGAAAGTGAAAAAGGGTTCCATGCTGATTGCAAAAGGAAAGGGCACATTGTATTGTTTGCACTGTAAAGCCTTGAATGGCAAGTTTCTTGTAGTTGCTGAAATTTGCAGCCACTTGGAGTTATGGCATAAGAGATTAGGTCATATGAGCCAAAAAGGACTTGATGTCCCTACCTCTCTGAAGAGGGTTGATGGAAAAGGCTCTAAACTGGATTTTTGTAATGAGTGTCAGTTTGGAAGGCAAATCATTTTCTTTTTTGGGCTGAAAGGGGTGATCCTGACATGACCCTTTAGGCAGTCAAAATGATAGACTAAGCAGAGACTACCTTCTTGATAAAACATGAAAAATGCAGCTACTGAAAATACCTCATTAACGTGATTTTGCACTTTCGAACAGCTTTCCAAGAGCATGTCCAGCATTTTTTCCTGAATCAGATATAGAAATTAGCTCTAACAACAAATGCTTATAAATGTAGTGTGTATACAATAATGCTAGCATATAAGACGAGATCACCAAATTGTTCATACCTGTACTGCAGGATTCCGCAATTTGGATTTGAGCTCGAACACAGCAAACTTGCAAGCGGCACAGTGGTTTGCATCTTCAAATGATGCAGCAGTGCACATTCCAACCTTCTCACACACTGCCTCTGGAGATGTTGACTCTAGCTCTTCCATGTAGCGAGGAATGTAGGTAGTAACAAGTGAATCACACTGCAACAAAAGTTGTTTCAGCCATGATTTCAAATTTCACAAATGCCAAATCTTTTGAACTTAATACTTGAGAGATAGTTGACATGCATAGATGAAGTAAACACACAAGCATAGAGCTGGCATGTGACATTGCAGTTCTCAAATTAATGAAATTTTATGCTGCCAAAAAAAAAAAAAAAAAACCACCAGTTCGTCACAAACTAAAAGTAGGAAAAAAGGCTGCAACTCTTTTAACAGAATTCCAGTGAAGATAGGTTGATATTTCAGAGCCACAAAAAAGGTTCAGACAGTGCACTAATATGTTCCTCCAACTACTGCAATCATGAAAGCTTTTCAAATAGACTTAAAGTTAGTGGCACTAATAGATGGGCTGGGACTTGAGACCACCAAGTTGTCACAATGTATAAGAATCACGAACCTTGGAACTTAAGATCCCCATCTTAGAACATTCCACTTCAAGTGCAGACAGTATCTCAGTCTCAGTTTTGTTGTTGCTCAAGAAATCCAGTGCTTTGTATGCAAATGTGGTACAAACTTTACATGTTGTTGCATCATCTAGCAAAAACATGGAGGAACTTGGGCACAGCTTAGTTTCACCACATAGCTTGTTTGGGGCAGCATAAACCTGCAACACCTCGAATACCTCTGGTACATACATCTCTGCAATGCTGAAACACTGGAGCAAGCAGTAAAAAGTGTTACAACAAGTGCTCTGTAACAAAATGTATAAAACAAAAGTACAGCTGCACTGTACCTGGTCTTCCAATCCAGGCAGAATTTTACACACAGACCCATTGATATAATCAAGAACATCATTGATAGTCTCTGGATCTGCCAGAACCTGCTCTGCAAAAGTGGAAATATCCATGCACGTGTTGCACACAAAACTTGGTGACACACCTGCTCCAGCAGCCTGATCAAATGGCAGCCTGTGGGACGTCTGGAACCAAGGGATTTTTCCCTGGAGCATAGGATGTGGTCTCTCATGCCTCAAGACTACACCGCATCAAGTCATGTCCCCATACAAAATACAAGAAGTTAGGTAGGCAATACATGAGGGTGTAAGAGCCAACAAAAAAATGCAAATTACACAGATAAGTACTGTAATACATTGTTTATGTGCATGATGAAAATCTAAAATCCTGACTGCGATCCAGTTTTTTCCTGGGCCATCTGCACATAAGACAGCAGAAAATTCGGTTGATCCTTGTGAACCTTAAAGATGGCAAATGCCAAAATACTCAGAAGCAGGAGAACAATAGAGATTGATCACAATACATCTATATTATTATGAGGCTCTAAACTTGAGGTCATGCAATATTATAGTAGCATGTTATGCTCGAAGGTACGTATCCGATCAACTAGAGGCATCAAAACATGAACATATGCAATGGCCAATACTGTACAAGCAGACAAGGATGCAACTATCCATTGACTTCTGAATCTGAAGTTCAAATGCTGAATCAGATGAAAAACCACTTGCAATGCAGCACAAGAATGGGAGGAATCTTCCCCATCACTACACTTTACACAAAACATGTTGATTGCACTGTTGCTGGCCAATACTGTACAAGCAGACAAGGATGCAACTATCCATTGACTTCTGAATCTGAAGTTCAAATGCTGAATCAGATGAAAAACCACTTGCAATGCAGCACAAGAATGGGAGGAATCTTCCCCATCACTACACTTTACACAAAACATGTTGATTGCACTGTTGCAATACATATCTGCAAACAGATACACGAATGCAAGATGCCCATCACTAAACCTGACACAAAATCATAGATTGCACTGGGCACGGCACAAATTTACCAAATATGAACCTTATATGCAAGTCACACAACACTAATAGATTGCACGAGTGAAGGTGACATCTCACTGAACCTCCCACAAAACTTGGGGATTGCACTGGATACAACACATATTTGGAAGCACGAATCCTACATGCAAGTCACACAAAAAAGTAGATTACATTGATACAAACATATTTGCAAACATAGATTAATTATACAATTAACTGGCATGTCACTGAACCTCGCATAAACCTTGTCAACACATATTTGCAAGCATAAATATTATATGCAACTCACACAAAACTGTAGATTGCAATAGTACAAGGCGTATGTTGCAAACATAGATCACATACGCAATCTTCACAAAAGCACGGTCAGGCCTTAAGCCCGTTATTTGGGGGTACTGTGATTTCTAAACGAGCTATTAACTGAGCCCTAGTCCGGTACTATTGCAAGACATTGAAAAGGGGGCGTTCTTTCTGAATTCCACAAACCCTAAAAAAACACAAACAGAATAGAAAAGCAGTAAAATCCCGAGCAGATCGGAACTGAAGCGCGAAACAAAGGGAAGGTCGATCGAATCTTTACCTCTATGGCCGAAGAGCACCATCTTGCGGGCATGGCTGACGGAACACGCACAGGAGAGCAGCAACAGGAAGGCCAGAAGGTAGGTCGATCGATCCATGGCGGGATGAGACAGCAAGACAGAGAAGACCTCGAGCACAGGAAGGCTACAAAATGGCACGATGAGGAGAAGGATTTTGTATACTGCGATGATGAAGAATGATCCGACAACTAAAGCCCAGAAGGAATTGCGATTTGCAAGCAATCGCGAAGGAGAAGAGAATAATAATAATAATAATAATAATAACAAGAAATAAAAAACGATTGATTGGTCAGCGCCGAGCGGCCGCCCAATAAAAGAGCCTCTTCCTGTTCTTTTTTTTTCGTGGTTTTTTACTTGATACCATTCTTCTTGCTCACGTCTAAAAAACATGAGCATTGTGTGAGTAAAAGCTATTATTATTTATTGCCTTAGAGTTCCTTCACATGCCTTGTAACTTATACTTGTAATGGACGGGGTTATACATTAGGGTAGACCAATCCTTCACATCTTGTATATCTATCTATGTATTGTAAAATATATTGAGCAAATATTTTTGACTTTACATATGGTAGTGCAAGAGAGCAAGAGAGAGTTCCCATGTTACATATAGTAGAGAGAGAGAGAGAGTGTGTGTGTGTGTGTGTGTGCATGCTCACATTGAGAAAGGAGAGGGAGAGGGAGGGAGATGTGAGCAAGCAAGGAGAGAAAGAGAAAGGGAGGGCCAACATGAAGCATTAGGCTAGGTACAAAGCACATAGTGCCTTACCACTCATATCATACCATAGAGAGGTACATGATAAGGTAAAGGATGTGGAGCCACACCACATTGTGAGGGATGATGAACTACTAAATGTCTTGACTCTAAGTTGAAGCATGAACTTGCTCACCAAAATATTAACATTATATAACTTTGACATAGAAATGTTGTTTAAGTTATCTTAAATTCCTAATTTGGATCCTCTAGGAATCTTAGGTCCCTAAAAGATAGTGTTTAGGGTGCATAGGCTACAAACTTAAAGTCCATAATCAAAGAAGAGACCAAGGGATGCTCAATTTATGAAAATCTCTCTCTCTCTCTCTCTCTCTCTCTCTCTCTCTCTCTCTCTCTCTCTCTCTCTCTCTCTCTCTCTCTCTCTCTCTCTCTCTCTCTCTCTCTCTACACACATATCTCCCTTCCAATCGACTTCAAGCTAATAGCTTGTTTACATTGTAAACAAGCTTTCCAACTATGAGGAATACTATGTTCTAATTCTTCAATTAAGAAATGATCACTCACTCAAGATTTATATAAAGTGGTATGTGCAAGTAGCTTGGAATCACAACACCTTTTAGTAGTTGGTCTTCCCTTCTCAATGGCAAACATGTAAGAAATGTGTCGTGTCATAAAAGTGGTGCAACTTCTTATGGAGATCTTAATCATGGTTTGGTTGTTAGTATTGTAGTAGCTTATGTATCGTCACATCTTGAGGCCGATACAATAATGCAAACCATAGCATATGGTATACTAACATATTTGTTAAAGAAGATTGAACACGTCATGTCCAAGTTGCATTCTTTTGTTAGAAATTTAATAGTGGTATGTCAAATTAACACATTACCATTCACACACATCTAATTAGTCATCACCCAAGAAATTTGACATGCATGTAAGTAGTCCCTCATTCTTGCCAATTGCACCACTTTTTTTGTAATGCGCTTTGATTAATTCAAAAGTAGAAAGTAATTACAGCATCATAATGATGTGCATGGCTTCAAGTCATTGCTCTCAACTTTCACCAAAATAATTTATAGATCCAGCTGGGATTTCTCCTTACAAAGCTCCTAGCATAGCTATGATATCCATTTTGAGTTGGCCAATGCAGTTATCGAGTAATTCATGCAAATCTTTTTGAAGTGCCACCTTGTTTCTTTTGTCCCATAGAAATTTCAGAGCAATTCCTTATATCAAGTTAATTAAAGTCCCAATACTGTCATCCAAGTTACCGCAATTAGCGAAAAGCATACTAGTCATTTCCAAGTTACTCCTAAGGTTGGTGTTCTTCATCCATCTTCTCATTGCCTTCCAAACTAGAGTTATGTGTAGATAGTCTCAAAATAAATGTTTCTTTATCTCTTCAACCCACCCACATAGTGGGCATAGAGGGGAGACCCTTGTCCTTTTGGCAAGCCTGGTTCGCAATGGAAGCACTTAGCATAATCCTCCATCTCAAAAGGATAACCCAATTGCACCACTTGCAATCCAAGAAAGTTCAAGTCCTTTTGCAAGATATTATACTACCACATGATTTTAGAAAGCCTTAATCTTAGATGTCACAAATTACCCCCTTACCTATCCTATCTCATATATTGTTTGTTGTTTTTTACTGGAAGAAGGGAATGCAATGAGTAAAACTACAAATAAAAGTATACTTTCACATTTCTAATCACCTTCACTTGTGCAACTAATGTGGATTATTAATTGTTTCATTACTTGAAAATAGCCATTAACTTGAGATACATTCAATCCCTAATTGGAGATACTTTATGAGATAAATAGGATGCACAACTAATTTATACTACTTGTCAACATTTCTCCCTAAACCTACCCAACTTCTATCCTTGAAAATATAAGTGCTATAACTAATAGTCATCAAGATTCCTAAAGTTTGACTAAAAATGTTGCATTACAAAATCTACTTTTGAGAAATCATAATTACTTCAAAAAATAGCAAGAAAGTGCAAAATAAATTAGAGCATATGAAGGAGATTTATTTTAGAGGGTCATATTTATTTAACACTGACTTAGGAATTTCTTGCATCTCAATGAAAGAAACAAGTTCACATGGAGTAGCTCTTAGACTTTTCATAGTAAGAGCTCAAATATTGAAGATGAAGGTTGAAATTGAATCTTAGTTGTTCTTTGCATTATGGGCAGCACACGTGTGATTTTGGAGCTCACAACAATCTTGAATATAGGTTAAGTACTTGTTACACTTGATTGTCATCTATTTGAGAAGATGTGGGAACATCAAACCCTTTATCAAAGTAAGGAGTGCCCATTCGTAGCACCCCTATGAAATGTGGATCAATGTCATATTACTTGCAAAATATGTGAGACAAAACCTCTCAAATTCCATCTTTCCAAGCAAGGTGATAAGTTCAAAATTTTTACCATCTTATTAATGACATTCTAATAAATTTTACCTCATAGAGTGGTGGCAATTGGTTGTTGGAAACAAGTATGCTTCAAACTCTTTGGCCAACAAATAAGTTAATACTTCTTTTTGCAACTAGCTATTGTTTTAAACTCTAGGTAAGTAGTTGGAACTCTCATAACACTTCTTTAGGAAAGAAATGGAATTCATGTCTTGATGTACCATGAGATAACACCCATTCCTCAAGGTGCCTAGGTAAAGATTGTAAGAGCCTTTTCTTAAACAAAGTGTTGGTAGCATGGTAGCATGAAATATTGGACTTGTCATTGCCTTCTTGTCAATTCTAGCATTCACATCAAGGAATAGGGGATGCAACCTTTCTATATACAATGTGAGCTTTTGTTTGAGGAGGCCTATTGGAAGCTTGAGGTAATCAAATGTGATGATGAAAGAGAGATATGGTAAGTGCATATGTTCTTAGATGAAGGCATGGAAAGAGAATATCAAGTCCTAAGTCTAGAAAGGAAAGTTATACCTTCTATGCTCCTTCCATGCTTCTCTAATTTGTAAAAACATCCATGACTTGGAGGGTAGGGGTAGCACATTGAGTCCTCTCTTCCCTTGTTTTGTTAGTGCATTGCAGAAGGCAAACTACTTATCTTCATTTATATCCAATATGGTATGTCACCACATGCAAATTGCACTTAATATACCTCTAGTTTCATGGCTAATTTGGCTCTTTAGCCCTTTGTATCCTTGCAATGGTTGATGAAGTCTTATTTATTGATGTGGATCATCCATCACCCTAATTTCAAGGTACATGTTTGATTGATTGATTAACAATGGAAACAAGAAGAGTTATTTTAAGATTTGTAGGGATAGCAAAGTCAAACACGCTAGAAAGATTTGGGTTTGACTTGTATAGTCATGAACTCTTTGGCTTGGGCCTTCAAGTCATTGTCTTTAATTGCTTTTAGGAGCCAAAACGGAATGTATGGGACAACTTGGGTGGCTACCTTGAACTTATTTGCAGTCTATCTTCTCTTGTTTAGGAAGTAAGAGTGGTGCTATAGATGAAGAAGGTAACTATTTTTGTTCCTTTAGCCATTTTGTTTATTTTCGAAAATTGTGTATGCCATTCTTGAAAGTTTATAAGTTTGCTTTAGTGAACACTAAAATCAATGGGCTCCTTCACCATCGGATTACTTTCCATCACTTTATCTAGGCTCTAAATCCATTTAGAGCTTAGGCTTTCCATCACTTTATTAGGCTTTGAATCCATCTAAATCTTTGAAGGTACATTTGTGAAGATCAGCTTGGTCAACAAATATGAAGGCAAACTATGTTTTTTCAAAGTATTCCTTCACTACCTCATATCCTCTAGCCATTCATAAGCAAATGAGAAACTTCATAAAGCTCAAAGTTATAGTCTTCTAAAATTTTTAACTTTCTTTTCTAACCCTACAAACTCTATTTATTAAGTCTATATAGTTGATGTGGTTCTAATTTCCTTTATTGGTCTTTCTATGTCCCCCCAGCCCCCAATGATCAATACATCTATAATGCTCCCTAGTATTAGAAGGGTGTAGAGCATTAGCCTTAAGTGCTTCATCTATCTACATGAGTTTTTATGAATTTGAAGAATGGATTTGTGTACACAAATTAAAAGAATCTATTTCTTTATCTACAAAGGTTGGTGGACCTAGAGAGAAGCCAATCATTGTTGGGGGTAAAGGTGCCTATGCTTTAGCTGCCTTATATTTATTTTGTACACTATACCTACATACTTCTACACTGCAAGTGGTGAATACCCATTTCTGCCACTTTATTCTTTATTCTTCACGTGACAATAGAATAAGGGGAAGACAAATCACACATTGTGACTGTTAGAGTTTCCACGGATCGATCTCTCTTTCTCTTGCTTGAACCTCCATAGCTCTTGCTCCCTTCTTGCTTCTGCTTTTGCTTTCACTTCTGGCTCCACCTTTCAAATTATATTATAGAGGACATTCGAGGAGCTTCACTGACATTTACTTCAGCCCAGAAAGAAAGATTCTTTCATAACTTCCATGGCAACCACTCATTGAGACTTGCTATTATAGACCTATTGTTCATTTTGTGCAAGATAGACCTACTGTTCATTGTGTTGCAAGACATACATGTTGTTCGTTGTGTTGCAAATAGACCTATTGTTCACTGCATTGTGGATAGATTTGATGTTCATTGTGTTGTAGGAAAGTCCTTGAAAGGTAGAGCCCGAGTGGAAGCACATAAGTGGAAGCAAGAGCAATAAGAGCTATGGTGGATGGAGTAAGAGAGCAAGAGACAGAGACACCGTATATGTGGGAACTCTAACAATCACAATGTGTGACTTTCCTTCTCTTATTCTATTTTAAAAGAATAAAGAATAAAGTGACAATGATGGGCGTCTGCCGCCTATAGCATACAAGTGTGTGGGTTTGTAAACAATAAATGTAGACAGCCATGCACAAGTAGCATTTAACTCGCAATAACCTCCCACTTCAAAGTGAATGTGCCTTAATGAGGAGTAAAAGAAAAATGAGAAAAGTATAATATGTACATAGAGTACAAAAAAATGAGCAAAGATGTTATCTCATCCTATGCCCATCAACCTCTTAAGGAAGGCATATCGTTCCACTAAGAGACCTTTAGTGAGCGGATTTGTAGGATTTGTATCCATAGGTATCTTAACAAGCTCAATGGACTTGTCCTCTACCACCTCCTTGATGAAGTGAGCCCATCTCAATGTGCTTTGTCTTCGCATGGAAGATAAGATTACGGACCAATTGCATCGCACTCACCGAATTCGAATGTTGTGTAGGAATCATAGTCATACCAAGATCTACGACCAAAAGGCCTAACCAAAGGGCCTCCTTACAAGCCTCAATGGTTGCAATGTACTCAGCCTTGGCAATAGATAAGGCTGTGCATATTTTCACCCTAGACATCTAAGAGATCTCACCTCTAGTATAGGTAAAGGCATACCCAAAGATGGACTTTCTATTATCTACTAGTTCTATATAATCTAAGTCAGTTTAGCCCACTACTCTTGTATCCTAGCTACCATAGTGAATGCACATATTTGCTATGCCTTTTAGGTTTCTCATGATACCCTTTGAAACGTTTCAATATCACCTGCCAAGTGACCCATATAGCATGCTACAATTCCCACTGCAAATGCTATGCTAAGGCAAGTGGCTATCATAGCATACATTAAATTGTCTACTACTGCATATGCATGCAAAACTTGGCAATCTCGATCCTCTCATCCTGTGACTTCAGATAATCAGCTTGACTAACCCTCACATGAGAAGGTAAAGGATAGACAATAGGCTTACCATTTTGCTTATGAAACAAAACTACTCGCCATCTTTACAAAAAAAAAAAAGTAGTTATGTAAATATATGAGCTTTGGTTGCAATCTAACAAGTATGTGTGAGGCATGTTCCATGTCCTTCATCTCAAATCTCTTCTTGAGTTGAGACTTTAAATAATCCAGCTCAATATGAGCACTGCCAATGATAAGCATATCATCCATATAAAGCACCAAAATAATAAGGCGACCATCACAAGCCTTCTTCTATGTATAAATATGGATCCATATCACCTCGAGAATACCCTTATGAATGCATGAAAGCATCAAACTTATGGCACCACTTCCTAGGTGCCTACTTAAGCCTATAAAGACTCTTCTTCAATTTGCACACACTAGGTGTTCCCTACCTTTCTCTATAAAGCCCTTAGCATGCTGCATATAAATCTCATCATGTAAGTCCTAATGTAGGAAATCCATCTTAACATCTATATAATAAATATCAAAATCCAACTGAGCAACTATGGCCAAGCTCAAGCATAGGATAGTCATCTTGACTACAGGAGAAAAAACCATTGGAGTAAGCACCATGCTCCTACTTAAAATCCTTTGCAACCAATCTAGCCTTATATACTGACTCAGGGTGACTATGAGTACTCTTTAACTTATATACTTACTTGCATGGCTATGCATGTTTCCCATTAGGCAAGAAAATTGAGTCCCATGTATAGTTCTTCTACAATGAATCAAAATTAGATTGGATAGCCCTCTCCCAAGAATGAGAATCACCTCTGCATATAACCTCTTCATAGATAGGTGGCTTAGTAGAGTTTATCAACAACCATGACATAATCTATAGAGAGATCATAGTGATCAAGAGGATGTGAAGCTCTAGTAGAGTACCTTAAAGCTAACTATGGGGCCTATACTACATGTCCTCTCTATCTAACAACATGATCTTGCACAACGGGTAGATCCTAGGCCACTACATCATCACCTACATGAGGTCTAGCTGGGTGTATTGTAATAGCAAGCTCCTCTTGAAAGTGCACCTTGCATACCACAACTACCTGCTTAGGCTGCTTGTGCATCTTATCTTCATAAAACACAACATCATGGCTATGGACCTTCCGAGCCTATGGATCCCAAATGCGATAGCCCATCTCACCTACATCACCATATCCAAGAAAAATGCATTTGATAGACTTTGGATCCAACTTGTTGTGCTTGTCCTTAGAAACATGTCAAAAAGCCTCACATCCAAAGATCTTGAAATGAGCATATGACGGAGGTTTTCTAGAATATACCTCCTTTGCAATCTGACAACCAAGAGTAGTACATGGGAATCTTATATGAGATGTATTGTAGTAGTAACTGCCTCAAACCAAAAGTACTATGGTAAGCTTACTTGACTAAGCATATTGCGGACTCTTTCTTGAATGGTTCTATTCATGCACTTAGCAATACTGCTCTAGGGTGGGGTGTACAGGGTGGTTAACTGACATTAATATCCTATTCATTGCAAACTTGATTAAATGCCTTAGAGATATATTCACCCCCATTGTCAGACGTTAGGCATTTTTAAATTGGTTCTCAATAAGAGCAACAAAGCACTAAAATGTAGCTAGAACATCCAACTTTTGCTTATTAGGATAAGCCTAGACCTTATGCAAATACTCATCAAATGTCACAAACTACTTCACATCACCGAATGATTGACAAGGCATGGGACCACATACATTGGAATGCACAAGAGCTAAAAGCTCACACGTACATGTAAAGCTAGACTTTTTATGAGTGTTGCATGCTTGCCTACCATAAAGACAATGATCACATGAATCAAAATGCAGGTAATCAAGATGCTGAAGATACTACAAATGAGTAAGTACTTTCATTCCTTTCAAAAATATGTGCCCAAGGCGACGATGTCATAAAGATACATGTGGTAAATTGGTCACACCCAATACATGGTCAATAGATCTAGATACAAACAAGGGGTAGAGGCTACCAGCCTTGACACTTCGAGTAAAAACAAGACAACCATAGGTAATCTTCAAGGCAAAATCACCAAAAGAGACATGATAACCTACATCATCCAACTATCCATAGCAAAGAGTAGGCTTTTGGCTAAAGTTGGTAAATGACGTGCATTATGCAAAACAAAAGAGCTGCTTGAAGCAAACTACAATCTAACATTCCCAATCCCGATGATATGCAATGTAGTGTCATTTCTTAGTCCTGTAGAACCTATAATGTTGCGATAGGTGCGAAACCAATCCCAATGTGCGGGAATATGGAAAGAAGCCCATGAATCAAGCAATTAACATTGATTGTAAGTAGATGAAGCATCGATCAATTGGATAGCATCAAGAGACAAAACACCTAGATAGAGTCATTACATTAGATTCAGTAAGCTACGGCTACATTTATCTCTTCAATCTTCATGTTGGACTTACTAGAGATACTACTATGATCATCACACTTTTGCATTATCCTACACTTTCCCTTGTCTTTCTCATTGCATCTATCATTCTGCATTTATAGCATTGCAACCTTATCGCCCACAATAATGACATGTCAAAGAGGACTTACATCTATGGGACTTGCTATGAGATTGCCCATGAGACTAAGGCTTACCTCTATTGGACTATGAGTTTGTACCATATGTATTATTGCCAATGCCACCATTTTTGCCTTTAAGCTCATGCATTGTAATACGCAAGAACAAAGACTTGATATTATCTTCAAATCAAATGCCTTGCAAGATAAGTTGGTTGAAAATGGAATGAAACTCATTCAATGAATGTTGTGTGAGATAAGCTAGCTAAAAATGGAATGAAACTCATGGAAATGAGTAGATATGGGTGTACTCTCCTTCATACAAAGGTCCATAAGCTTCTTTGAGTATAATTGAGAAGTAGGAATTTGCTCCTCATAAAGATCACAAATCTTTTTTCATAATGCATAAGCACCACCCTCAGTGTCAATGACATTGAAATACCCATGTTGTGATAATGATAGAATGATAATGGACATGTATAGCTCATCAAGTTCTGCCCAATCCTCTACATCATAAAGTCGAGGATTAATGCCCTCTAACTTCAATAGTTTAACGTGCCTCTTCTACACCAAGACTTGCCATATCTATACCTTCCAATATTGGAAGTTATTGCCATCAAGCTTTTCAATATTGAAAATAGCACTATCGGCTACCATATTTGCATCTTCCAATATTGGAAGTTATTACAATCAAGCTTTTCAATATTGAAAATAGCACCATTAGCTGATGAACTTGCCATAATGGCTACAAATGTATGTAAATGACAAGGGTATGGGCTACTGCAAATTTAGCAAATTAGTCTCAAAATTGATCCAAAAGGGTGGGAACAAATGAGGGTATAGTTTTCCACAAATTGCAATCAAAAGAGTGCCAAAACAAACTATTTACTCTCCAAAATAATGTTGAAAATTGTAATTATAGAAATGCTAAAATAAAAAGATAGCAGTAAATGTCAATCCAATTGTGGGCAAGCAGCAAAGAAAGAAATCTCCCAGTGGAAGGGATATTAAAGTAATAATCAAGATATAAAGAATGCAACTCGCAATGAATGAGCATAGACCATTGATACAAAAGATTGTCACAAACTCAAAGTATGAGTAAACCATATGTCTCAAAATCATGTACATCAAAGCATTTGAAAAGTTTGAGTGCATCACAAATACATTCGAGAGCATAATTGTCCAATGAAGCTTCAATAATCGTAGGTGAGTAAGCACAAAAGCAAGTGATAAGGGCCCAAATACATCCAATGTAGCTCAAACCTAGGCCTCAAATGTCATCCTAGATATGTTTGGGCACATACATTAGTGCCAAGCATTCACATAAGCATGTGGCATATCTAAGAAGCATGTAAAATTTAGTACATAGAGCTTTCCAAGTTAACTGCTTGTTACCCAAACAATGTACAATAGTAAAACCTTGCACAAACTTGAAGGGTTGAAGCAATGGTGGATGCTATAGAAATAGTGAATGAAACTTTGTCAAGGATTGAAGCAATGCTCAATGAAGCTCCTCCAAGTCCAAGCTCCGATATGAGTTGAAAGGCAGAGCCCAATTGGAAGCACACAAGTAGAAGTAAGAGCAAAGTGAGAGCTATGGCGAATGGAGTAAGAGAACAAGAGAGAGAGACATTGTATGTGGGAACTCCAACAATCACAATGTGTGACTTGCCTTTCCTTCTTCTATTTGTCACTAAAAGAATAATCTTAGCATATTCGATGTGTATGTATGGGAACTAGGTCTATGAGAATGGATAGATATGTGGATGGATGACTTGGCACCAAAAAGAGGCTACCTACAATGTATGAAATGTATCCCATGAGAAAAGAGAGGGAAGAATGGCATAGCTAAAATCTATAAAACAATGTATGAAATGTATCCCATGAGCAAAGAGAGGGAAGAATGGCATAGCTAAAATCTATAAAACAATGTATGAAATGTATCCCATGAGCAAAGAGAGGGAAGAATGGCATAGCTAAAATCTATAAAACAATGTAGTTACTTCAATGTTAAATCAATCAAGTCTCCTTCATGCTATTATGGTCTCATTCTTGTTCATCTTCTTTTCCCCATAGCTCATCTTATCTTCTTGCTCTACCATATATTTGTAACATGATATCAAAGCATCTTTCCTTGAGGCTTGTGAGTTAGAGAGGCATCCATAGTTGCGCATGCTTGGAGAAGCTCAAGACAAGGAAGAAGGTGCTACCTAAAGAAGCTCAAAGTTTGAGGTTGAAGACTCTCAAGTATATCAAGAACATTGGAGGTGTGGAAGAGGTTTTCCCAAGCAAGGTATATCTTTTAGTTGTGCTTATTTTATAGTTTGGTCTCAAGGCTTCCATCATCAAAAGGAGGAAGAAGGGGAGCCATTGAAGCATCTTTATAAGTTTTATTCGTCAAAGTTCTTGTGTTGCCTATTATGCAAGGGGGTTGATTTCACCAAGCTCAGGGCTTTCTTGTGGCCAAGAAGTTGAGGGCCTACTTTTATCAATCAAGTAAGGGGGCTTGCTTTCAATAGAGACAAAGAAAGATATGAGAGAGAGCGAGAAGTGGTCCATCATGTAAGCTTGAAGCCCAAAAACTAATTGAGTTGATATGCAAGGTTGTTCATGAGCAAGTCGTTGACCATGAGTGTATACTGGAGGCCTGTGTCAATTTGAGCCATTAGGAAATGGTGCATGACTATTGGTTGATCTTATCTCCTTCTATTATTCTTTATTAATCTCTTCTAAGGTTTAAAAAACCTTTCTCAAATCCCCCTTTTACACTTATCCATTGTAAACTAGTTATTTCTTGGGGCACGTTCACATTGAACCTATCCAAATTGGTTCCAAACAACTCTCTCCCACATTGTAAACATCTAAATTGGTTATTGTAGAAGTCCCACTCACACTGCTACTACTTGCATAAATCAAATTGTCTTCTAAAAGTGTTGTTCCCATGAGAATTTTAGGTTATTAAAATTTGGTCATCCTCATGGTAAAATACTAAGGATACCTTGTACATAGTTAGACACTATGGGACATTAATCTATAAGCCCAATAAGACCTCTCCATTAAGCATAATGTCAACTCAATATATCATTGATAAATTCATGGGGTTTGGTTTCCACACTTGGCAATCCAAGATGATGTATCTGCTTATGCAGAAGAGCTTATGGGGCATTATCATTGGAAGAGGTACAACAACAAGCTTGGGAGAAGAATATGAAGAAAGTAATGAGAAAGCATTGGGATACATAGCAACATGCTTATGTGATGAATGCATATATTGCATTGATGGTATTTGAAGTGAAAAGTTAGCATGGGAGAAGCTTAATAAAGTTTTCGGCATTAAATCCAAGCACTTCAAGGTGAAACTTCTAATGCAAGTTTATAATTTGAAGTTCAACCCAAAAGAAGATCTTGCAAGTCACTTGAACAAGTATAAGGGTGCAAAATAACAATTGGCTATTCTAAAAAGAATAATTGATGAAGATGAGACCAAAGCTTTTTTATTAGCAAGTTGTGATATTGATGGCTATTAGAATTTGGTCAAAACATTATCTAATATTGATAATTTAAAGCTGCACAATGTTTGGGACATCCTTACTAGAGAGAGAGAGAGAGAGAGAGAGAGAGAGAACAACCACTGCTTATAACAATATCTTTATTACTATAAGAAACTCAAGGCTCGAATACAATCATTGTGGATTAACTAATCATGAAGAAAAGAATTGTAGAAACAAAGGCAAACATCAATGCATAATTTGTAGACACTTTGATCATTTGAGAGAAAGAACTATTCGAACCAAGCAAATTATGCAAACAAGCTACTTCAAAACCTTGAGTATCTAAATCAAATAAATCTCATGATGTATGTCCATCCAATGGACACCTTCTAGATTATCTTGCAATTGTAATGTCTACTATTGGTACCAATGATGTAGCTAAGGGGACAACTTCCCAAATCAATCTAGAGTTATTTGATTATATCTTGATTGTGTCATATCACATACTTATGAGTATGATAGGGGAATCAAGGGAGGCAATTTTATTGTGTAATCACATCCTTGATGACAGTGACAATCGATAATGACTGACTATGCAATTTGTTAGCATATCTGATACATATGTATGGGAACCAAGTCTAAGAGAATGGATGGATATGTCACAGATGGATAAGAATGGATGATTTGGCACCAAAAAGAGGCTACCTACAATGTATGAAGTGTATCCCATAAGCAAAGAGAGGGAAGAGTAGCATAACTAAAAAGCTACAAAACAATGTACTTGCTTCACTATCAAATCAACCAAGTCTCCTTCATGCTATCATGGTTTCATTCTTGTTCTTCTTCTATCCCCCATAGCTAATTTTATCTTCTTACTCAGCCATGTTTTTTAACAAATAAAGAATAAAGTGACAATGATGGATGCACGCCACCTACAATGTATAGGTGTGCGGGTTTGTACACAATAAATATAGGTGGATAGGCACATGTATCCTTTAACCCCAAATAGTTATGTTGTTCACTAAATTGCAAACAAACACGTTGTCCATGATGTTGAGGATAGACCTACTATTCATTGTATTCACGATAGACCTATTTCTAGTATTGTTCACGACAAACTTATTGTATACTATTAGGGCAAGTATTTGACTGGCTTATTGCTCTATTGATGCTTATGGGACAAGTTTGTTATGCCTGGATGATGTATTAATGCTCAAGAAATGCTTTTGGATCAATTAAAGCTTGTTTAGCTCGAAATTTGGAAGGTTCTTTATTGTTATACCATGTGGACAGCAAGGTTATAGGTTGAAAGATTATGAATTGTATGCCGATAGGCGCTTTTGAGATGCTACATAGATGTATTGATTCTTGTGTTGGGGGTAAAGGCGCTTGTGCTTAGCCGACCATATATTAGTTACACTAACAATACCTGCACACATATTAGTTACCTACACACTTGTATACTGCAGGTGGTGGTTGCCCATCACTATCACTTTATTCTTTATTCTTTCAGTGACATTTGATAAAAGAAAAGGTTGGTCTCACACATTGTGACTATTGGAGTTTCCACATCATCTCTCTCTCTCTCTCTCTCTCTCTCTCTCTCTCTCTCCTTCCACCATAGCTCTTTCTTCCACTCCGTGCTTCCACTTCAGGGCTCACACCCTTCAATTGGTATTAGAACCATCTTCCTCGAGAGCTCAAGCCCACCAACTCGACATCTTGTGAAGAATACCTTTAGCTCTGAGTTTCAATGGCAACCATGGATTCTTCACCCCGAGGTATGCATTGAGCTCTATCTTCTACAAGGCTTCTTCTCCCCTTTTGTAACTTGTCCTAGGGGATCATTTAGATTGCTTGAGTACCTTAGAGTGCTCCCAAGGCCTCAAGACCAACAACAAGAGTAGCAGTCGTAGCATGGATTGCACTTTGTGTTGCTGCCTACTCCCTGTCAATCTTAGCCCCATCCTCTAGCTCCTAGCAAGCATTGCTCTCGGTACTTGGAAACCTTTGGAATCTTCCCCAACATTGGTCTTGTCAACTTATACATCATTTGAAGCTCCTAAGATTAGCCATTGATTCACAATTTGTGACAATTTGTTGTCATATAATTCAGGACATCATTTCACTCATTGTCTAGAGGTCACTAATGCTTCCTGGGATGTCTATTTAATGTTGGATCATCTAGGATGTTATGCCAATGTATTGGAATGCTATGGAACTGATTTGAGCACTATTTTGCTCTATTTTATAGAGGGCTTTTAATTGCTATAATAAGCATGGCTGAATCTCGTTTGATCAGTGGAATACATGCCTATTGCTTCTCTATTTTATAGAGGGATTTTAATTGCTATAATAAGCATGGATGAAGCTCATTTGATCAGTGGAATACATGCCTATTGCTTCTCAAGTGCCTAACACTTACTTGGATTGATATGCTGATAATTATGGTTTATGTTACATGCTTTGTCATGCTTCCAGATTGCTTTTGAGATGAGATTGGAGCTTTGAATCTTGAAATTTCTTGTCATTCATTGTTATGTATGGTTATTTGATGCTCCAGTAAGAGCTTTGCAAGTTACTTGGGTTGGATGCTCCTAGCTATATGCTACTTGGATCTTGGATGTATGGATACCTTCCACATGATTTTCTGAGCTTTGTTTTTTACTTTTGTTCTAGTAGGAGCCACTACTTAACACTCAGATGTTACATTGATCATTTTGTTACGCAGTTGAGCTTAAGGGTCTTACACTAAGACCATGGGACTTGGTGACATGTACATGCTCTCATCATGCTTTATGTATGTAGTTGATGCTTAATGGACTGATTTGGCATTACTTTTGGGCCGGTACCTATCTTTGTCACGATGTCAATGATGTATGCATCTTGGTTGGTTATGTATTGAGCTTCTGTTACATTGCTCAGTCCATTGTGCCTTTGGTTAGTCTCTTCCTACTACTTGTGAGACCCACTCTCTGCATGATGGTTATGCCTATGGGATGCTAACACATTGATTCTTTGATAGTTCACAATGCTAGTCACATATTCCCTCACTGCTAGTTAGAGTCATTCCCTAGCAGTTGCAGTTTGCCTTTCATAAGTGATTGCCCCTCTTTGGCATTGATTTCTTACTATTGTACTTCATCTCAACATGCTATAATTGGAATTTACTACACTATTTATGCAAATAGTCACCTCCATTTGATAGTTCTTTGCATTGAATTTGTGGAAGTTCATTACTTGGTCAATTTCCCTTATTTTCAGCTTGACATGGTAGTGATTTTGGGGTTGATTTGCAAGTTATTATTTCACCTTGTTTTGCCCTTTTGTGCATTTACTTGGTCTCAATATGGCTATGGTTCCACTGATAGTGCTATCTTTAATATTGATGGCACTAACTATAGTTATTGGAAGGCCCAAATCTGGCAAGTTTTAATGTAGAAAATGTAGGTTAAGCCTTTGAAACATGAGGGTATCAAGCCCAAACATATTGATACTAAGGATTGGATTGAATTAGATGACTAATGTAAGTCCACCATCATATTGTTCCTCTCTAAGCAGGTGTTCTATAATGTTGTCTTTGATGAGGCAGTTCACATGGAAATTATGGGAAAAGATTCGCAATGTCTAAGATGTATTGGCTAAATTATTTCATGGACCTTCGCATGAAGGAGAATACTTCCATGTTAGCCCACTTAAATGAGTTTCATTCTATTCTCGGCCATTTATCTTCACAGGGGATTGACTTCAGGGGCAATCTCCCCCCTTTGTTCCTCTTGGTTACACTACCTAAATCATGGGATACCTTTCGTACCGCTATGTGTATAAAAATACCTATTGATGGGCTAAACTTACATGGTGTAAAGGGGGGTACACACTTGAATGAAAAAGTTAACAAAAAGAATGTTGATGCTTCCTGCGCCTCTCATACTTTGATTGTTAGAGGCAATAATGGTAGGAGTAGTAATGATCATCATGGGAGAGACTCTCACTAGTCTCATTCTCAGTCATATGGACAGTCTCATATAAGTCCTATGGCCATAAGTCTTCATTAACTTGTCATTACTATGGGAAAGCATGACCTATTCAGCCATTGTACCATAAACTGCATGAAGACAAGCACAAGGAAAAGGGCAACGGTAAAGTAGAGGACAAAAGTGATGATCCCATCATTGTCCCTAGCAAGTCTAGCATTAAGATTGAAGAGATTAATGTTGTGTAGACTGATTTTGATGATGATTTTATATTTGCAACTTCTTCTTTAGACACTTCACAAACTAATTGATGCTTTGTTAGGATATACTTAGTATTGGTTAATAGATCTAGGGGCTTCCTTTCATATGACCCTTGTTAATAATATACATATCGAAGTGCTCATGCTGAACTCAATGCTTTAAAGACTCAACTCAAGAAGATATTTGAGATGAAGGAAATGGAACAAGCCTCACATATACTAGTGTGCACATTATGCATAATTGCTCTATGGGACTTCTCTATTTGTCCCAAAAGGAGTACACACACAGAGTACTTTAGCGATTCCATATGCATGATGATAAGCCTATTGGTTATTCTTTAACTTCTCATATGAATGTTAATCATGCCAATTCTCCTTAGTCAAATGATGAGAGGACTGAGATGGCCAAGGTTTCCTATACATTTGCAATGGGCAATTTGATGTATGCCATGATAGCCACTTGACTTGACATATCATTTGCAGTGGGAGTTGTGGCACATTATATGGCTACATTTGAAAGGCAATTGGAGCCCCAAGAGGAACACCAAGGAAAAGGAGATTCTATTGCAAGAAAATCTATCTTGTAACATCAACAAGCTTTTATTTCATTCTTTTGATCATCAAAACAAAGAAAACAACAATTCTTCACGCAGCATCATAGTAGATATCTCCCACAGATTTAATATAATCAACCATAATCTTCAACATCTTCATAGAATCCGCCAATAGAACAATGAATATAAAAGAATACACCATCTTTTAATGGAAATCAATCACATAGTATTAATCTTCAATGTCTTCATAGTTCTCTCTCTCAATCTCTCATATACAGTTACACTGTTTTGATAGAATTGACTATCTCTGGCTCTCTTTTTCTCTCTCTCTCTATCAATAGTACATCATCTCCTCACTACAATACTCTCATAATAACTCTCAATAATCCTTCTTAGGTCGTGGATGCACCTCCCAAGAGGTATGTCTGATATGAAGAGTCACCAGAGCCATTACAGTGTCTCTTCACAGCTCACTACTGTCACTGTCACTTCAATCTTCTCTTTAGTCTTCAGCAGCTGCTTCTTCCATTTGTTTTAGCTCTTTTGAACTTAGATTCATCCTTTCTAAAAGGTAGAAAACTTTCCCAAAGTCACACATACATTCTATAGAACACTTAGAGAACAGATGGAAAACACACACACCACAACACAGACAATCACAAAGAATGCCTGCAAAACAACCAAAGGGCTATCAAAAAGAAATTAATAAAAAAGAAGGACACATATATATAGACGTAACTAACCCATTTACCACCCCAAACAACCCACATCTTAGAAAAAATTCAGCATGACCTCTACACATATGCGACCGAAAACTTCATGCGATGCAACAAACAAGCACCCAAAACCCCGTATTAGGCAAGAAAGAAAAAACTACAAACCGTACCCATAATTGTAGCACATAGACAAACCATAATACAAAAAAAAAATCTACATTAGGACCTGACCATAACCTGGACCAACAATTTCCTCTAAGAGGACTTTATGCACCCATCCCACGAAGCGCATTTATTAAGAAGGGGAAAAAAAGTGCAGTGAGGGAAAATGGTTTTAATAAAGGGTTCATTTTAAGAAATTATTAACAATGGGTTACATTTTATTAGGTTATAAACCTTAATAAGAAAACAACGATTCCTTCTTAAAATTTTAATTACAATTTATTAGGGTGAAGCGGTGCTTTATCGAAACCCGGACTATGATTCCTAGACTGGATCTCTAAATGCAAATTCATTAATTAAAAATTAATGGTGATGTGGAGTGCTTTTTTTGCCAG